>NW_019263622.1:620451-625755 GCF_002742605.1 Olea europaea var. sylvestris | reverse complement strand
GCTGTCTTGAAGCTGGACAGAAACAAGTTGCATTGCCTACTTGAATTTTGGATGTTCCTTTGCCTATAAAAGGGGACCTTGGCCACGATTTTGAAGCATCAATTCTCTCCACCATATTCTAGTTTCCTTCATTTTCTTTGTAACATTTCACTATGTATTTCTAAACATTTAGCTAGAGCTAAGGGTGAAACTTTGATGAATGTTTAGTATTGTCTTTGATCTTTCATTTTGTTCTTCAATGTTCATCTTCTTACTTGGTTGAAGTTTGTGTTCTACAAATGGTTTTGGTTTGTTAAAGACTTTGATTTATTGTTGACAATTTTGGCACAATAAATGCTTAGATAATCTCTACATACCAACAACTTATTTTGACATATTCTCTCAAACAATTATCAAGATCTATCTTTTAGTATATTTGTGATCAATGTTTTATCTTCCATATGAGATCACTCCTTAGTTGATTTTCAGATGAGTTAAATTAAAGATCAAGGGCAATTTCTACTCATTTATCTGAAGTGAATCCCCGACGCTCTAGTGTTCGTGTTAATCGTATTTTCACCAATCGTTCACTACTCATAGAATAGTTTATTTCCTTCCAATTCCCTGTGGTTCGACCTCGAACTTCCGAGATTTACTACTTGCGACAACCTGCACTTGGGTTTGCAACCTTAAAGTTGTAGCAGTTATCATGAAATCGAAAACCACATTTCATGGCTCTATTCCAATCGAATTAAACTGGCAATTCACCAAAAATGAACAAACTTGAAGTTATCATAGAATCGAAAACCACATTTCACTGGCTCGATTCCAATCAAACTAGACTAGCAATTCGCCAAAAATGAACAAACCCAAAGTTATCATGAAATCGAAAACCAGATTACATTGGCTCGATTCCAATCGAATTAGACTAGCAGTTCGCCAAAAATGATCAAACCCGAAGTTATCATGAAATCAAAAACCATATTTCATGTTTCGATTCCAATCAAATTAGACTAGCAATTGGCCAAAAATGAACAGACCCGAAGTTATCGTGAAATAGATATACACATTTGTTTGGCTCAATTCCAATCGAATTAGACTAGCAATTCTCTAAAAATGAACAAACCTGAAGTTATCATGAAATCGAAAACCACATTTCATTGGCTCGATTCCAATCGAATTAGAATAGTAATTTGCCAAAAACAAACAAACCCAAAGTTGTCAATAAATCAAAAGCTGCTTTTCACTGGTTCGATTTCAATCGAATTAGACTAGCAATTCGCCAAAAAAGAAGAAACCCAAAGTTATTTGTTATCATGAAAACAAAAACCACATTTCGTTGACTCGATTCCAATCGAATAAGACTAGCAATTCGCCAAAAATGAACAAACCTGAAGTTATCAAGAAATCGAAAACCCTGTTTCATTGGCTTGATTCCAATCGAATTAGAGTAGCATTTCGCTAAAATCGAATAAACCTGAAGTTATTATGAAATCGAAAACCACATTTCACTGGCTCGATTCCAATCGAATTAGACTAGCAATTCGCCAAAAACGAACAGACCTGAAGTTATCATGAAATCGAAAACCACATTTCATTGGCTCGGTTCCAATCGAACTAGACTAGCAGTTCGCCAAAAATGAACATACCCGAAGTTATCATGAAACAGAAAACCAAATTCCATTTGCTTGATTCCAATCGAATTAGACTAGCAATTCGCTAAAAACGAACAAACCCGAAGTTATCATGAAATTGAAAACCACATTTCATTGGCTTGATTCCAATCGAATTAGACTAGCTATTCGCCAAAAACAAGCAGACAAAAAGTTATTATGAAATCGAAAACCAATTTTCATTGGCTCGATTCCAATCGAATTACATTAGTAATTCCCCAAAAACGAACAAACCTAAAGTTATCATGAAATTGAAAACCACATTTCATGGCTCGATTCCAATCGAATTAGACTAGCAATTCGCTAAAAATGAACAAACTCAAAGTTATCGTGAAATCGATATACACGTTTCTTTAGCTCAATTCCAATCAAATTAGGCTAGCAATTCTCTAAAAATGAACAAACCTGAAGTTATCATGAAATCGAAAACCACATTTCATTGGCTCGATTCCAATCGAATTAGAATAGTAATTCGCCAAAAACAAACTAACCCGAAGTTATCATTAAATCAAAAGCAACTTTTCACTGGTTCGATTTCAATCGAATTAGACTAGCAATTCGCTAAAAAAGAACAAACCCAAAGTTATTTGTTATCATGAAATCGAAAATCGCATTTCGTTGACTCAATTCCAATTGAATAAGACTAGCAATTCGCCAAAAATGAACAAACCTAAAGCTATCATGAAATCGAAAACCACATTTCATGGATCGATTCCAATCGAATTGGACTAGCAATTCGCCAAAATTGAACAAACGCTAAGTTATCATGAAATCAAAAACCACATTTCACTGGCTCGATTCCATTAGAATTAGACTCGCAATTCGCCAAAAATGAACAAACCCAAAGTTATCGTGAATTCGAAAACCACATTTCATTAGCTCAATTCCAATCGAATTAGACTAGCAATTCGCCAAAAATGAACAAACCTGAAGTTATCCTGAAATCCAAAACAACATTTCATTGGCTCAATTCCAATTGAATTAGACTAGCAATTCGCCAAAAATGAACAAACGCAAAGTTATCATGAAATCGAAAACCAAATTTCATGGCTCGATTCTAATCAAATTAGACTAGCAATTCGTCAAAACTGAACAGACCCGAAGTTGTCATGAAATCGAAATACACGTTTCATTGTCTAGATTTCAATCGAATTAGACGAGCAATTCGCTAAAAACGAACAAACCCGAAGTTATCATGAAATCGAAAACCACATTTCATTGGCTCAATTCCAATCGAATTAGACTAGCTATTTGCCAAAAATAAACTGACAAAAAGTTATTATGAAATCGAAAACCAATTTTCATTGGCTCGATTCCAATCGAATTACATTAGTAATTCGCCAAAAACGAACAAACCTAAAGTTATCATGAAATCGAAAACCACATTTCATGGATCGATTCCAATCGAATTGGACTAGCAATTCGCCAAAAATGAACAAACGCGAAGTTATCATGAAATCGAAAATCACATTTCATGGCTCGACTCCAATCGAATTAGAGTAGCAGTTTGCCAAAAATGAATAGAGCCGAAGTTATCATGAAATCGAAATACACGTTTCGTTGGCTCGATTCCAATCGGATTAGACTAGCAATTCGTTAAAAATGAACAAACCCAAAGTTATCATGAAATCGAAAATCACATTTCATGGCTCGATTCCAATTGAATTGGACTAGCAATTCGCGAAAAATGAACAAACCCAAAGTTATCATGAAACCGAAAACCAAATTCCATTTGCTTGATTCCAATCGAATTAGACTAGCAATTCGCGAAAAATGATCAAACCCGAAGTTATCATGAAATCGAAAACCACATTTCATGGTTCGATTCCAATCGAATTTGACTAGCAATTCGCCAAAAAGGAATAGACCCGAAGTTATCGTGAAATCGAAATACACGTTTCTTTGGCCCAATTCTAATCGAATTAGACTAGCAATTTTCTAAAAACGAACAAACACGAAGTTATCATGAAATCGAAAACCACATTTCATTGGCTCGATTCTAATTGAATTAAACTAGCAATTTGCCAAAAATAAACAAACCCAAAGTGATCATGAAATCGAAAACCACATTTCATCGACTCGATTCGAATCAAATAATGCTAGCAATACGCTAAAAATGAACAAAACCAAAGTTATCATGAAATCGAAAACCAAATTTCACTGGCTCGATTCCAATCGAATTAGACTAGCAATTCACAAAAAATGAACAAACCCAAAGTTATCATGAAATCGAAAACCACATTTCACATGCTCGATTCCAATCCAATTGGACTAGCGATTCGTTAAAAATGAACAAACCCCAAGTTATCGTGAAATCGAAAACCACATTTCATTGTCTCGATTCCAATCGAATTAGACTTGTAATTCGCTAAAAACGAATAAACCCGAAGTTATCATGAAATCGAAAACCACATTTCATTGGCTCGATTTCAATCGAATTAGACTAGCTATTCGCCAAAAACAAACAGATAAAAAGTTATTATAAATTCGATAACCAATTTTCATTGACTCGATTCCAATCGAATCACATTAGTAATTCGCCAAAAACGAACAAACCTAAAGTTATCACGAAATCGAAAACGATATTTCATGTCTCGATTCCAATTGAATTAGACTAGCAATTTGCCAAAAATGAACAAACACGAAGTTATCATGAAATCAAAAACAACATTTCTCGGTTCCAATCGAATTAGACTAGCATTTCGCTAAAAACGAACAAACTCGAAGTTATCATGAAATCAAAAACCACATTTCACTGGCTCGATTCCAATCGAATTAGACTAGCAATTCGCCAAAAATGAACAAACCCGAAGTTATCGTGAAATCGAAAACCACATTTCGTTGGCTCGATTCCAATCGAATTAGACTAGCAATTCGCCAAAAACGAACAAACCCAAAGTTATCCTGAAATCCAAAACCACATTTCATTGGCTCATTTTTAATCGAATTAGACTAGCAATTCGCCAAAAATGAACAAACGCGAAGTTATAATGAAATCGAAAGCCATATTTCATGGCTCGATTCCAATCGAATTAGACTAATTTGTCAAATATGAACAGACCCGAAGTTGTCATGAAATCAAAATACACGTTTCATTGGCTCGATTCCAATCGAATTAGACTAGCAATTCGCCAAAAATTAACAAACCCAAAGTTATCATGAAATCGAAAACCACATTTCATTGGCTCGATTCCAATCGAATTAGACTAGCAATTCACAAAAAGTGAACAAACCCGAAGTTATCATGAAATCGAAAACCACATTTCATTGGCTCGATTCCAATCGAATTAGACTAGCAATCCGCTAAAAATGAACAAACCCGGACTTTTCGTGAAATCGAAAACCACATTTCATTGGCTCGATTCCAATCGAATTAGACTTTTAATTCGCCAAAAATGAAAAAACCCGGAGTTATCTTGAAATCGAAAACCACATTTCATTGGCTCAATTCCAATCGAATTAGACCAGCTATTCGCCAAAAACAAACAGACAAGAAGTTATTATAGATTCGAAAACCAATTTTCATTTGCTCGATTCCAATTGAATTACATTAGTAATTCGCCAAAAACGAACAAACCTAAAGTTATCATGAAATCGAAAACCATATTTCATGGCTCGATTCCAATCGAATTAGACTAGCAATTTGCTAAAA
>NW_019263622.1:533714-617351 GCF_002742605.1 Olea europaea var. sylvestris | reverse complement strand
CGAAAACCACATTTCATTGGCTCGATTCCAATCGAATTAGACTAGCAACTCGCAAAAAATGAACAAAGCCAAAGTTATCATGAAATCGAAAACCACATTTCACACGCTCGATTCCAATCCAATTGGACTAGCAATTCTTTAAAAATGAACAAACCCCAAGTTATCGTGAAATTGAAAACCACATTTCATTGGCTCGATTCCAATCGAATTAGACTTGCAATTCGCTAAAAATGAATAAACCCGAAGTTATCAAGAAATCGAAAACCACATTTCATTGGCCCGATTTCAATCGAATTAGACTAGCTATTCGCCAAAAACAAAAAATCAAAAAGTTATTATAAATTTGAAAACCAATTTTCATTGGCTCGATTCCAATCGAATTACATTAGTAATTCGCCAAAAATGAACGAACCTAAAGTTATCACGAAATCGAAAACATTATTTCATGTCTCGATTCCAATCGAATTTGACTAGCAATTTGCCAAAAAGGGACAAACACGAAGTTATCATGAAATCAAAAACCACATTTCTCGGTTCCAATCGAATTAGACTAGCATTTCGCTAAAAACGAACAAACTCGAAGTTATCTTGAAATCAAAAACCACATTTCACTGGCTCGATTCAAATCGAATTAGACTAGCAATTAGCCAAAAATGAACAAACCCGAAGTTATCGTGAAATCGAAAACCACATTTCGTTGGCTCGATTCCAATCGAATTAGACTAGCAATTCGCCAAAAATGAACAAACCGAAAGTTATCCTGAAATCCAAAACCACATTTCATTGGCTCATTTCCAATCGAATTAGACTAGCAATTCGCCAAAAATGAACAAACGCAAAGTTATCATGAAATCGAAAACCACATTTCATAGCTCGATTTCAATCGAATTAGACTAGCAATTCGTCAAAAATGAACAGACCCAAAGTTGTCATGAAATCGAAATACACGTTTCATTGGCTCGATTCCAATCGAATTAGACTAGCAATTCGCTAAAAACGAACAAACCCGAAGTTATCATGATATCGAAAACCACATTTCATTGGCTCGATTCCAATAGAATTAGACTAGCTATTCGCAAAAAAAAATCGACAAAAAGTTATCATAATATCGAAAACCAATTTTCATTGGCTCGATTCCAATCGAATTACATTAGTAATTCCCCAAAAATGAACAAACCTAAAGTTATCATGAAAGCGGAAACCACATTTCATGGCGCGATTCCAATTGAATTAGACTAGCAATTCGCCAAAAACGAATAAACCTGAAGTTATCATGAAATCGAAAACCACATTTCATTGGATCGATTCCAATCGAACGAGACTAGCAATTCGCCAAAAACGAACAAACCCGAAGTTATCATGAAACCGAAAACCAAATTCCATTTGCTTGATTCCAATCGAATTAGACTTGCAATTCCCTAAAAATGAACAACCCCGAAGTTATCATGAAATTGAAAAGAACATTTCATTGGCTCGATTCCAATCGAATTAGACTAGCTATTCGCCAAAAACAAACAGACAAAAAGTTATTATGAAGTCGAAAACCAATTTTCGTTGGCTCGACTCCAATCGAATTACATTAGTAATTCGCCAGAAACGAACAAACCTAAAGTGATCATGAAATCGAAAACCATATTTCATGGCTCAATTCCAATCGAATTAGACTAGCAATTCGCCAAAAATGATCAAACGCGAAGTTATCATGAAATCGAAAACCACATTTCATGGTTCGATTCCAATTGAATTAGACTAGCAATTCGCCAAAAATAAACAAACTTGAAGTTATCATGAAATCGAAAACAACATTTCATTGGCTCGATTCCAATCGAACTAGACTAGCAATCGCCAAAAATGAACAAACCTAAAGTTATCATGAAACCGAAATCCAAATTCCATTTGCTTGATTCCAACCAAATTAGACTAGGAATTCGTGAAAAATGATCAAACCCGAAGTTATCATGATATCGAAAACCACATTTCTTGGTTCGATTCCAATCGAATTAGACTAGCAATTCGCCAAAAAAGAATCGACCCGAAGTTATCGTGAAAATGAAATACACGTTTCTTTGGCCCAATTCTAATCGAATTAGACTAGCGAAAACCAATTTTCATTGGCTCGATTCCAATCGAATTACATTAGTAATTCGCCAAAAATGAACGAACCTAAAGTTATCACGAAATCGAAAACATTATTTCATGTCTCGATTCCAATCGAATTTGACTAGGAATTTGCCAAAAATGGACAAACACGAAGTTATCATGAAATCAAAAACCACATTTCTCGGTTCCAATCGAATTAGACTAGCATTTCGCTAAAAACGAACAAACTCGAAGTTATCATGAAATCAAAAATCACATTTCACTGGCTCGATTCAAATCGAATTAGACTAGCAATTAGCCAAAAATGAACAAACCCAAAGTTATCGTGAAATCGAAAACCACATTTCGTTGGCTCGATTCCAATCGAATTAGACTAGCAATTCGCCAAAAATGAACAAACCGAAAGTTATCCTGAAATCCAAAACCACATTTCATTGGCTCATTTCCAATCGAATTAGACTAGCAATTCGCCAAAAATGAACAAACGCAAAGTTATCATGAAATCGAAAACCACATTTCATAGCTCGATTTCAATCGAATTAGACTAGCAATTCGTCAAAAATGAACAGACCCAAAGTTGTCATGAAATCGAAATACACGTTTCATTGGCTCGATTCCAATCGAATTAGACTAGCAATTCGCTAAAAACGAACAAACCCGAAGTTATCATGATATCGAAAACCACATTTCATTGGCTCGATTCCAATAGAATTAGACTAGCTATTCGCAAAAAAAAATCGACAAAAAGTTATCATAATATCGAAAACCAATTTTCATTGGCTCGATTCCAATCGAATTACATTAGTAATTCCCCAAAAATGAACAAACCTAAAGTTATCATGAAAGCGGAAACCACATTTCATGGCGCGATTCCAATCGAATTAGACTAGCAATTCGCTAAAAACGAACAAACCCGAAGTTATCATGATATCGAAAACCACATTTCATTGGCTCGATTCCAATCGAATTACATTAGTAATTCCCCAAAAATGAACAAACCTAAAGTTATCATGAAAGCGGAAACCACATTTCATGGCGCGATTCCAATCGAATTAGACTAGCAATTCGCCAAAAAATGAACAAACGCGAAGTTATCATGATATCAAAAATCACATTTCATGGCTCGACTCCAATCGAATTAGACTAGCAATTCGCCAAAAATGAACAGACCCGAAGTTATCATGAAATCGAAATACACGTTTCATTGGCTCTATTCCAATCGAATTAGACTAGCAATTCTCTAAAAATGAACAAACCCGAAGTTATCATGAAATCGAAAACCACATTTCATGGCTCGATTCCAATTGAATTAGACTAGCAATTCGCCAAAAATGAACAAACTTGAAGTTATCATGAAATCTAAAACCACATTTCGTTGGCTTGATTCCAATTGAACTAGACTAGCAATCGCCAAAAACGAACAAACCCAAAGTTATCACGAAACCGAAAACCAAATTCCATTTGCTTGATTCCAATCGAATTAGACTAGCAATTCGCCAAAAATGATCATACGCGAAGTTATCAAGAAATCGAAAACCACATTTCATGGTTCGATTCCAATCGAATTAGACTAGCAATTCGCCAAAAAAGAATAGACCCGAAGTTATCGTGAAATCGAAATACACGTTTCTTTGGCTCAATTCTAATCGAATTAGACTTGTAATTCTCTAAAAACGAACAAACCTGAAGTTATCATGAAGTCAAAAACCACATTTCATTGGCTCGATTCTAATCAAATTAGACTAGCAATTCGCCAAAAACAAACAAACCCGAAGTTATCATTAAATCAAAAGCCACTTTTCAATGGTTCGATTCCAATCGAATTAGACTAGCAATTCGCCAAAAACAAACAAACCCGAAGTTACCATGAAATCGAAAACCACATTTCGTCGACTCGATTCCAATCGAATAAAACTAGCAATTCTCCAAAAAAGAACAAACCCAAAGTTATCATGAAATCGAAAAGCACATTTCATTGGCTCGATTCCAATCGAATTAGACTAGCAATTCTCTAAAAATGAACAAACCCAAAGTTATCATGAAATCGAAAACCACATTTCACTGGCTCGATTCCAATCCAATTAAGCTAGCAATTCGCAAAAACAAACAAACCTGAAGTTATCGCGAAATCGAAAATCACATTTCATTGGCTCGATTCCAATCGAACTAGACTAGCAATTCGCCAAAAATGAACAAACCTGAAGTTATCATGAAACCGAAAGCAAATTCCACTTGCTTGATTCCAATCGAATTAAACTAGCTATTCGCCCAAAACGAACAACCAAAAAGTTATTGTGAAATTGAAAACCAATTTTCATTTGCTCGATTCCAATCGAACCACATTAGTAATTCGCCAAAAACTAACAAACCAAAGTTATCAGGAAATCGAAAACCACATTTTATGGCTCGATTCCAATCGAATTAGATCATAATTCGCAAAAAATGAACAAACCCGAAGTTATCATGAAATCGAAAACCACATTTCATTGGCTCGATTCCAATCGAATTAGAGAAGCAATTCTCCAAAAATGAACAAACGCGAAGTTGTCATGAAATCAAAAACCACATTTAATGGCCCGATTCCAATCGAATTACACTAGCAATTCCCCAAAAATGAACAGACCCGAAGTTATCACGAAATCGAAATACTCGTTTCATTGGTCGATTCCAATCGAATTAGACTAGCAATTTTCTAAAAATGAACAAACCCGAAGTTATAACGAAATCGAAAACCATATTTCATTGGCTCGATTCTAATCGAATTAGACTAGCTATTCGCCAAAAATGAACATACAAAAAGTTATTATGAAATCAAAAAACAATTTTCATTGGTTCGATTCCAATCGAATTACATTAGTAATTCACCAAAAATGAACAAACCTAAAGTTATCATGAAATCGAAAACCACATTTCATGGCTCGATTCCAATCGAACTAGACTAGCAATTTGCCAAAAAAGAATAGATTCGAAGTTATCATGAAATCGAAATACATGTTTCTTTGGCTCAATTCCAATCGAATTAGACTAGCAATTCTCTAAAAACAAACAAACCCGAAGTTATCATGAAACCGAAAACCACATTTTGTCGACTCGATTCCAATCGAATAAAACATGCAATTCGCCAAAAAAGAACAAACCCGAAGTTATCATGAAATCGAAAACCACATTTCATTGGCTTGATTCCAATTGAATTAGACTAGCAACTCGCAAAAAATGAACAAACCCGAAGTTATCATGAAATCGAAAACTACATTTCATTGGCTCGATTCCAATCGAATTAGACTAGCAATCCGTTAAAAATGAACAAACCTGAAGTTATCGTGAAATCGAAAACCACATTTCATTGGCTCGATTCCAATCGAATTAGACTTTCAATTCACCAAAAATGAAAAAACCCGGAGTTATCTTGAAATCGAAAACCACATTTCATTGGCTCGATTCCAATCGAATTAGACTTGCTATTTGCCAAAAACAAATAGACAAAAGTTATTATAGATTCGAAAACCAATTTTCATTGGCTCGATTCCAATTGAATTACATTAGTAATTCGCTAAAAACGAACAAACCTAAAGTTATCATGAAATCGAAAACCATATTTCATGGCTCGATTCCAATCGAATTAGACTAGCAATTCGCCAAAAATGAACAAACGCGAAGTTATCATGAAATCGAAAACCACATTTCATGGCTCGATTCCAATCGAATTAGACTAGCAATTCGCCAAAAATGAATAGACCCGAAGTTATCATGAAATCGAAGTACACGTTTCATTGGCTCGATTCCAATCGAATTAGACTGGCAAATCGCTAAAAATGAACAAACCCGAAGTTATCATGAAATCGAAAACCACATTTCATGGCTCGATTCCAAAAACCCGAAGTTATCATGAAATCGAAAACCACATTTCATGGCTCGATTCCAATCGAATTAGACTAGCAATTCGCAAAAAATGAACAAACCTAAAGTTATCATGAAATCGAAAACCACATTTCATTGGCTCGATTCCAATCGAACTAGACTTGCAATTCGCCAAAAACGAACAAACCCTAAGTTATCATGCAACCAAAAATCAAATTCCATTTGCTTGATTCCAATCGAATTAAACTACCATTTCGCTAAAAACGAACAAACCCGAAGTTATCATGAAATCGAAAACAACATTTCATTGGCTCGATTTCAATCGAGTTGGACTAGCTATTTGCCAAATACAAACAAACAAAAAGTTATTATGAAATCGAAAACCAATTTTCACTGGCTCGATTCCAATCGAATTACATTAGTAATTCGCCAAAAATGAACAAACCTAAAGTTATCATGAAATCGAAAACCGCATTTCATGGCTTGATTCCAATCGAATTAGACTAGCAATTTGCCAAAAATGAACAAACGCGAAGTTATCATGAAATCGAAAACCACATTCCATGGCTCGATTCCAATCGAATTAGACTAGCAACTCGCCAAAATTGAACAGACCTATGTTATCATGAAATCGAAATACACGTTTCATTGGCTCGATTCCAATCGAATTAGACTAGCAATTCGCTAAAAACGAACAAACCCAAAGTTATCATGAAATCGAAAACCACATTTCATGGCTTGATTCCAATTGACTTAGACTAGCAATTCACCAAAAACGAACAAACCTGAAGTTATCATGAAATCGAAAACCACATTTCATTTGATCGATTCCAATCGAACGAGACTAGCAATTCGCCAAAAATGAACAAACCCGAAGTTATCATGAAACCGAAAACCAAATTCCATTTGCTTGATTCCAATCGAATTAGACTAGCAATTTGCTAAAAACGAACAACCCCGAAGTTATCATGAAATCGAAAACCACATTTCATTGGCTCGATTCCAATCGAATTAGACTAGCTATTCGCCAAAAACAAACAAACAAAAAGTTATTATGAAGTCGAAAACCAATTTTCATTAGCTCAATTCCAATCGAATTACATTAGTAATTCGCCAAAAACGAACAAACCCAAAGTTATCATGAAATCGAAAACCACATTCCATGGCTCGATTCCAATCGAATTAGACTAGCAACTCGCCGAAAATGAACATACTCATGTTATTATGAAATCGAAATACACGTTTCATTAGCTCGATTCCAATCGAATTAGACTAGCAATTCGATAAAAATGAACAAACCCGAAGTTATCATCAAATCGAAAACTACATTCCATTGGCTCAATTTCGATTGAATTAGACTAGCAATTCGCCAAAGTCGAACAATCCCGAAGTTCTCATGAAATCAAAATCCGCATTTCATTGACTCAACTCCAATCAAATTAGACTAGGAATTCGCCCAAAATGAACAAACCCGAAGTTATCATGAAAATCGAAAACCACATTTAATGGCTCGATTCCAATCGAATTAGACTAGCAATTTGCCAAAAATGAACAGATCCGAAGTTATCATGAAAACGAAACACACGTTTAATTGGTTCGATTCCAATCGAATTAGACTAGCAATTCGCCAAAAACAAAAAAACTCGAAGTTATCATGAAATTAAAAGCCACTTTTCACTGGCTCGATTCCAATCAAACTAGACTAGTAATTCGCCAAAAACAAAGAAACTTGAAGTTATCATGAAATTAGAAGCCACTTTTCACTGGCTCGATTCCAATCGAATTAGACTAGCAATTCGCCAAAAATGAACAAACCCGAAGTTGTTTGTTATCATGAAATCGAAAACCACATTTCATTGACTCGATTCCTATCGAATAAGACTAGCAATTCGCCAAAAAGGAACAAACCCGAAGTTATCATGAAATTGAAAACCACATTTCATGGCTCGATTTCAGTTGAATTAGACAAGCAATTCGCCAAAATTGAACAGACCCTAAGTTATCATGAAATCGAAATACACGTTTCATTGGTTCGATTCCAATCGAATTAGACGAGCAATTCGTAAAAAAGGAACAAACCCGAAGTTATCATGAAATCGAAAACCACATTTCATTAGATCAATTCTAATCGAATTAGACTAACAATTTGCCAAAAATGAACAATCCGGAAGTTATCATGAAATCGAAAGCCACTTTTCACTGGCTCGATTCCAATCGAATTAGACTAGCAATTTGCCAAAGATGAACAATCCCGAAGTTATCAAGAAATCGAAAACCACATTTCATTGGCTGGATTCCAATCGAACTAGACTAGCAATTCGCCAAAAATGAAAAAACCCGAAGTTATCATGAAATTGAAAACCACATTTCATTGGCTCGATTCCAATCGAATTAGACTAGCAATTAGCCAAAAATGATCAAACCCAAAGTTATCATGAAATTAAAAACCGCATTTCATGGTTCGATTCCAATCGATTTAGACTAGCAATTCACCAAAAAAGAATAGACCTGAAGTTATCGTGAAATCAAAATACACGTTTCTTTGGCTCAATTCCAATCGAATTAGACTGCAATTCTCTAAAAACGAACAAACCCGAAGTTATCATGAAATCGAAAACCACATTTTGTTGACTCGTTTCCAATCGAATTGGACTAGCAATTCGCCAAAGATGAACAAAGCCGAAGTTATCATGATATCGAAAACCACATTTCATGGCTCGATTCCAATCAAATTAGACAAGCAATTCGCAAAAAATGAGCAGACCCGAAGTTATCATGAAATCGAAATACACGTTTCACTGGCTCGATTCCAATCGAATTAGACTAGCAATTCTCTAAAAATGAACAAACCCGAAGGTATCATGAAATTGAAAACCACATTTCATGGCTCGATTCCAATTGAATTAGACTAGTAATTCGCCAAAAACAAACAAACCTGAAGTTATCATGAAATCGAAAACCAAATTTCATTGGATCGATTCCAAACGAACTAGACTAGCAATTCGCCAAAAATGAACAAACCAGAAGTTATCATGAAACCGAAAGCAAATTCCATTTGCCTAATTCCAATCCAATTAAACTAGCTATTTGTCGAAAACGAACAACCAAAAAGTTATTATGAAATCGAAAACCAATTTTCATTAGCTCGATTCCAATCGAACTACATTAGTAATTCGCCAAAAATGAACAAACCTAAAGTTATCATGAAATCGAAAACAACATTTCATGGCTCGATTCCAATCGAATTAGACTCGTAATTCGCCAAAAACAAACAAACCCGAAGTTATGGTGAAATCTAAAACCACATTTCATTGGCTCGATTCCAATCGAATTAGACTAGCCATTCACCAAAAATGAACAAACGCGAAGTTATCATGAAATCGAAAACCACATTTCATGGCCCGATTCCAATCGAATTACACTAGCAATTCCCCAAAAATGAACAGACCTGAAGTTATCATGAAATCGAAATACACGTTTCATTGGCTCGATTCCAATCGAATTAGACTGGCAATTCGCTAAAAACGAGCAAAGCCGAAGTTATCGTGAAATCGAAAACCACATTTCATTGGCTTGATTCCAATCGAATTAGGCTAGCTATTCGCCAAAAACGAACATACAAAAAGTTATTATGAAATCAAAAAACAATTTTCATAGGCTCGATTCAAATCGAATTACATTAGCAATTCGCCAAAAATGAACACACCTAAAGTTATCATGAAATCGAAAACCACATTTCATGGCTCGATTCCAATCGAATTAGTCTAGCAATTCGCCAAAAACGAACAAAGCCGAAGTTATCTTGAAATCAAAAACCACATTTCATTGGCTCGATTCCAATCGAATTAGACTACCAATTCGCCAAAAATGAACAAACCAAAAGTTATCATGAAATCGAAAACCACATTTCACTGGCTCCATTGCAATCGAATTAGATTAGCAATTCGCCAAAAATAAACAAACCTGAAGTTATCATGAAATCGAAAACCACATTTCACGGCTCGATTCCAAACGAATTAGCCTAGCAATTCGCCGAAAATGAACATACTCGAAGTTATTACGAAATCGAAACACACATTTCATTAGCTCGATTCCAATCGAATTAGACTAGCAATTCGATAAAAATGAACAAACCCGAAGTTATCATCAAATCGAAAACTACATTCCATTGGCTCAATTCCGATCGAATTAGACTAGCAATTCGGCAAAGATGAACAATCCCGAAGTTATCATGAAACCAAAATCCACATTTCATTGACTCGACTCCAATCGAATTAGACTAGGAATTCGCCCAAAATGAACAAAGCCGAAGTTATCATGAAAATCGAAAACCACACTTAATGGCTCGATTCCAATCGAATTAGACTAGCAATTTGCCAAAAATGAACAGACCCGAGGTTATCATGAAATCGAAATACACGTTTTATTGGTTCAATTCCAATCGAATTAGACTAGCAATTCGCCAAAAACAAACAAACTCGAAGTCATCATGAAATTAAAAGCCACTTTTCACTGGCTCGATTCCAATCGAATTAGACTAGTAATTCGCCAAAAACAAAGAAACTCGTAGTTATCATGAAATTAGAAGCCACTTTTCACTGGCTCGGTTCCAATCGAATTAGACTAGCAATTCGCCAAAAATGAACAAACCCGAAGTTGTTTGTTATCATGAAATCGAAAACCACATTTCATTGACTCGATTCCTATCGAATAAGACTAGCAATTCGCCAAAAAGGAACAAACTCGAAGTTATCATGAAATCGAAAACCACATTTCATGGCTCGATTCCAGTCGAATTAGACTAGCAATTCGCCAATATTGAACAGACCCTTAGTTATCATGAAATCGAAATACACGTTTCATTGGTTCGATTCCAATCGAATTAGATGAGCAATTCGTAAAAAAGGAACAAACCCGAAGTTATAATGAAATCGAAAACCACATTTCATTAGATCGATTCTAATCGAATTAGAATAACAATTTGCCAAATTGAACAATCCGGAAGTTATCATGAAATCGAAAGCCACTTTTCACTGGCTCGATTCCAATCGAATTAGACTAGCAATTTGCCAAAGATGAACAATCCCGAAGTTATCAAGAAATCGAAAACCACATTTCATTGGCTGGATTCCAATCGAATTAGACTAGCAATTCGCCAAAAATGAACAAACCCGAAGTTATCATGAAATTGAAAACCACATTTCATTGGCTCGATTCCAATCGAATTAGACTAGCAATTCGCCAAAAATGATCAAACCCAAAGTTATCATGAAATCAAAAACCGCATTTCATGATTCGATTCCAATCGATTTAGACTAGCAATTCGCCAAAAAAGAATAGACCTGAAGTTATCGTGAAATCAAAATACACGTTTCTTTGGTTCAATTCCAATCGAATTAGACTGCAATTCTCTAAAAACGAACAAACCCGAAGTTATCATGAAATCGAAAACCGCATTTCATTGGCTCGATTCCAATCGAATTAGACTAGCTATTCGCAAAAAACGAAAAAACAAAAAGTTATCATGAAATCAAAAACCGATTTTCATTGGCTCGATTCCAATCGAATTACATTAGTAATTCGCCAAAAACGAACAAACCTAAAGTTATCATGAAATCGAAAACCACATTTCATGGCTCCATTCCAATCGAATTAAACTAGCAGTTCACCAAAAATGAACAAACTTGAAGTTATCATGGAATCGAAAACCACATTTCACTGGCTCGATTCCAATCAAACTAGACTAGCAATTCGCCAAAAACGAACAAATCCGAAGTTATCATGAAATCGAAAACCAGATTCCATTGGCTCGATTCCAATCGAATTAGACTAGCAGTTCGCCAAAAATGATCAAACCCGAAGTTATCATGAAATCAAAAACCATATTTCATGTTTCGATTCCAATCAAATTAGACTAGCAATTGGCCAAAAATGAACAGACCCGAAGTTATCGTGAAATAGATATACACATTTGTTTGGCTCAATTCCAATCGAATTAGACTAGCAATTCTCTAAAAATGAACAAACCTGAAGTTATCATGAAATCGAAAACCACATTTCATTGGCTCGATTCCAATCGAATTAGAATAGTAATTCGCTAAAAACAAACAAACACAAAGTTATCAATAAATCAAAAGAAGCTTTTCACTGGTTCGATTTCAATCGAATTAGACTAGCAATTCGCCAAAAAAGAACAAACCTAAAGTTATTTGTTATCATGAAAACAAAAACCACATTTCGTTGACTCTATTCCAATCGAATAAGACTAGCAATTCGCCAAAAATAAACAAACCTTAAGTTATCAAGAAATCGAAAACCACATTTCATTGGCTCGATTCCAATCGAATTAGAGTAGCATTTCGCTAAAATCAAATAAACCTGAAGTTATCATGAAATCGAAAACCACATTTCACTGGCTCGATTCCAATCGAATTAGACTAGCAATTCGCCAAAAACGAACAGACCTGAAGTTATCATGAAATAGAAAACCAAATTTCATTGGCTCGATTCCAATCGAACTAGACTAGCAGTTTGCCAAAAATGAACAAACCCGAAGTTATCATGAAACAGAAAACCAAATTCCATTTGCTTGATTCCAATCGAATTAGACTAGCAATTCGCTAAAAACGAACAAACCCGAAGTTATCATGAAATTGAAAACCACATTTCATTAGCTCGATTCCAATCGAATTAGACTAGCTATTCGCCAAAAACAAGCAGACAAAAAGTTATTATGAAATCGAAAACAAATTTTCATTGGCTCGATTCCAATCGAATTGCATTAGTAATTCCCCAAAAACGAACAAACCTAAAGTTATCATGAAATCGAAAACCACATTTCATGGCTCGATTCCAATCGAATTAAACTAGCAATTCGCTAAAAATGAACAGACCCGAAGTTATCGTGAAATCGATATACACGTTTCTTTGGCTCAATTCCAATCAAATTAGGCTAGCAATTCTCTAAAAATGAACAAACCTGAAGTTATCATGAAATCGAAAACCACATTTCATTGGCTCGATTCCAATCGAATTAGAATAGTAATTCGTCAAAAACAAACAAACCGGACGTTATCATTAAATCAAAAGCAGCTTTTCACTGGTTCGATTTCAATCGAATTAGACTAGCAATTCGCTAAAAAAGAACAAACCCAACGTTATTTGTTATCAAGAAATCGAAAACCGCATTTCGTTGACTCGATTCCAATCGAATAAGACTAGCAATTCGCCAAAAATGAACAAACCTAAAGTTATCATGAAATCGAAAACCACATTTCATGGATCGATTCCAATCGAATTGGACTAGCAATTCGTCAAAAATGAACAACCGCTAAGTTATCATGAAATCGAAAACCACATTTCATGGATCGATTCCAATCGAATTGGACTAGCAATTCGTCAAAAATGAACAACCGCTAAGTTATCATGAAATCAAAAACCACATTTCAGTGGCTCGATTCCATTCGAATTAGACTCGCAATTCGCAAAAAATGAACAAACCCGAAGTTATCGTGAATTCGAAAACCACATTTCATTAGCTCGATTCCAATCGAATTAGACTAGCAATTCGCCAAAAATGAACAAACCCGAAGTTATCGTGAATTCGAAAACCACATTTCATTAGCTCGATTCCAATCGAATTAGACTAGCAATTCGCCAAAAATGAACAAACCTGAAGTTATCCTGAAATCCAAAACAACATTTCATTGGCTCGATTCCAATTGAATTAGACTAGAAATTCGCCAAAAATGAACAAACGCGAAGTTATCATGAAATCGAAAACCAAATTTCATGGCTCGATTCTAATCAAATTAGACTAGCAATTCGTCAAAAATGAACAGACCCGAAGTTGTCATGAAATCGAAATACACGTTTCATTGTCTTGATTCCAATCGAATTAGACTAGCAATTCGCTAAAAATGAACAAACCCGAAGTTATCATGAAATCGAAAACCACATTTCATTGGCTCGATTCCAATCGAATTAGACTAGCTATTCGCCAAAAACAAACTGACAAAAAGTTATTATGAAATCGAAAACCAATTTTCATTGGCTCGATTCCAATCGAATTACATTAGTAATTCGCCAAAAATGAACAAACCTAAATTTATCATGAAATCGAAAACCACATTTCATGGATTGATTCCAATCGAATTGGACAAGCAATTCGCCAAAAATGAACAAACGCAAAGTTATCATAAAATCGAAAATCACATTTCATGGCTCGACTCCAATCGAATTGGAGTAGCAATTTGCCAAAAATGAATAGAGCCGAAGTTATCATGAAATCGAAATACGCGTTTCGTTGGCTCGATTCCAATCGAATTAGACTAGCAATTCGTTAAAAATGAACAAACCCAAAGTTATCATGAAATCGAAAACCACATTTTATGGCTCGATTCCAATTGAATTAGACTAGCAATTCGCGAAAAACGAACAAACCCAAAGTTATCACGAAACCGAAAACCAAATTCCATTTGCTTAATTCCAATCGAATTAGACTAGCAATTCGTGAAAAATGATCAAACCCGAAGTTATCATTAAATCGAAAACCACATGTCATGGTTCGATTCCAATCGAATTTGACTAGCAATTCGCCAAAAAGGAATAGACCCGAAGTTATCGTGAAATCGAAATACACGTTTCTTTGGCCCAATTCTAATCGAATTAGACTAGCAATTTTCTAAAAACGAACAAACACGAAGTTATCATGAAATCGAAAACCACATTTCATTGGCTCGATTCGAATTGAATTAAATTAGCAATTTACCAAAAACAAACAAACCCAAAGTTATCATGAAATCGAAAACCACATTTCGTCGACTCGATTCGAATCAAATAAGACTAGCAATACGCCAAAAATGAACAAACCCAAAGTTATCATGAAATCGAAAACCACATTTCATTGGCTCGATTCTGATCGAATTAGACTAGCAATTCGCAAAAAATGAACGAACCCAAAGTTATCATGAAATCGAAAATCACATTACACATGCTCGATTCCAATCCAATTGGACTAGCAATTCGTTAAAAATGAACAAACCCCAAGTTATCGTGAAATCGAAAACCACATTTCATTGGCTCGATTCCAATCGAATTAGACTTGCAATTCGCTAAAAACAAATAAACCCGAAGTTATCATGAAATCGAAAACCACATTTCATTGGCTCGATTTCAATCGAATTAGACTAGCTATTCGCCAAAAACAAACAGATAAAAAGTTATTATAAATTCGAAAACCAATTTTCATTGGCTCGATTCCAATTGAATTACATTAGTAATTCGCCAAAAACGAACAAACCTAAAGTTATCACGAAATCGAAAACGATATTTCATGTCTCGATTCCAACCGAATTAGACTAGCAATTTGCCAAAAATGAACAAACACGAAGTTATCAAGAAATCAAAAACAACATTTCTCGGTTCCAATCGAATTAGACTAGCATTTCGCTAAAAATGAACAAACTCGAAGTTATCAAGAAATCAAAAACAACAATTCACTGGCTCGATTCCAATCGAATTAGACTAGCAATTCGCCAAAAATGAACAAACCTGAAGTTATCGTGAAATCGAAAACCACATTTCGTTGGCTCGATTCCAATCGAATTAGACTAGCAATTCGCCAAAAATGAACAAACCCAAAGTTATCATGAAATCCAAAACTACATTTCATTGGCTCATTTCCAATCGAATTAGACTAGCAATTCGCCAAAAATGAACAAACGCGAAGTTATCATGAAATCGAAAACCACATTTCATGGCTCGATTCCAATCGAATTAGACTAGCAATTCGTCAAATATGAACAAACCCGAAGTTGTCATGAAATCGAAATACACGTTTCATTGGCTCAATTACCAATCGAATTAGACTAGCAATTCGCCAAAAATGAACAAACCCAAAGTTATCCTAAAATCCAAAACCACATTTCATTGGCTCGTTTCCAATCGAATTAGACTCGCAATTCGCCAAAAATGAACAAACCTAAAGTTATCATGAAATCGAAAACCACATTTCATGGCTCGATTCCAATCGAATTAGACTAGCAATTTGCTAAAATTGAACAAACGCGAAGTTATCATGAAATCAAAAACCACATTCCATGGCTCGATTCCAATCGAATTACACTAGCAACTAGCCAAAAATGAACAGACCCATGTTATCATGAAATCGAAATACACGTTTCATTGGCTCGATTCCAATCGAATTAGACTAGCAATTCGCCAAAAATGAACAAACTCGAAGTTATCATGAAATCGAAAACCACATTTCATGGCTCGATTCCAATCGAATTAGACTAGCAATTCGCCAAAAATGAACAAACTCGAAGTTATCATGAAATCGAAAACCACATTTCATGGCTCGATTCCAATTGAATTAGACTAGCAATTCGCCAAAAACGAACAAACCTGAAGTTATCATGAAATCGAAAACCACATTTCATTGGATCGATTCCATTCGAACGAGACTAGCAATTCGCCAAAAACGAACAAACCCGAAGTTATCATGAAACCGAAAACCAAATTCCATTTGCTTGATTCCAATCGAATTAGACTAGCAATTCGTTAAAAACGAACAAACCCGAAGTTATCATGAAATCGAAAACCACATTTTATTTGATCGATTCCAATTGAATTAGACTAGCTATTCGCCAAAAAAAATCGGCAAAAAGTTATTATAAATTCGAAAACCAATTTTCATTGGCTCGATTCGAATCGAATTACATTAGTAATTCACCAAAAATGAACAAACCTAAAGTTATCAAGAAAGCGAAAACCACATTTCTTGGCGCGATTCCAATCGAATTAGACTAGCAATTCGCCAAAAATGAACAAACGCGAAGTTATCATGAAATCAAAAATCACATTTCATGGCTCGACTCCAATCGAATTAGAATAGCAATTCGCCAAAAATGAACAGACCCGAAGTTATAATGAAAAAAAATACACGTTTCATTGGCTCGATTCCAATCGAATTAGACTAGCAATTCGCTAAAATGAACAAACCCAAAGTTATCATGAAATCGAAAACCACATTTGATGGCTCGATTCCAATTGAATTAGACTAGCAATTCGCCAAAAACAAATAAACCTGAAGTTATCATGGAATCGAAAACCGCATTTCATTGGCTCGATTCCAATCGAACTAGACTAGTAATCGCCAAAAACGAACAAACCCAAAGTTATCATGAAACCGAAAACCAAATTCCATTTGCATGATTCCAATCGAATTAGACTAGTAATTCCCCAAAAATGATCATACGCGAAGTTATCATGAATCGAAAACCACATTTCATGGTTCGATTCCAATCGAATTAGACTAGCAATTCGCCAAAAAAGAATAGACCCGAAGTTATTGTGAAATCGAAATATACGTTTCTTTGGCTCAATTCCAATCGAATTAGACTAGTAATTCTCTAAAAACGAACAAACCTGAAGTTATCATGAAGTCAAAAACCACGTTTCTTTGGCTCGATTCTAATCAAATTAGACTAGCAATTCGCCAAAAACAAACAAACCCGAAGTTATGATTATATCAAAAGCCACTTTTCAATGGTTCGATTCCAATCGAATAAGACTAGCAATTCTCCAAAAAAGAACAAACCCGAAGTTACCATGAAATCGAAAAGTACATTTCATTGGCTCGATTCCAATCGAATTAGACTAGAAATTCACAAAAAATGAACAAACCCAAAGTTATCATGAAATCGAAAACCACATTTCACTGGCTCGATTCCAATCCAATTAGGCTAGCAATTCGCAAAAACAAACAAACCTGAAGTTATCACGAAATCGAAAACCACATTTCATTGGCTCGATTCCAATCGAACTAGACTAGCAATTCGCCAAAAATGAACAAACCTGAAGTTATCATGAAACCGAAAGCAAATTCCATTTGCTTGATTCCAATCGAATTAAAATAGCTGTTCGCCCAAAATGAACAACCAAAAAGTTATTAAGAAATCGAAAACCAATTTTCATTGGCTCGATTCCAATCGAACCACATTAGTAATTCGCCAAAAACTAACAAACCTAAAGTTATCATGAAATCGAAAACCACATTTTATGGCTCGATTCCAATCGAATTAGACTCATAATTCACAAAAAATGAACAAATCCAAAGTTATCATGAAATCGAAAACCACATTTCATTGGCTCGATTCCAATCGAATTAGAGTAGCAATTCGCCAAAAATGAACAAACGCGAAGTTATCATGAAATTGAAAACCACATTTCATGGCCCGATTCCAATCGAATTACACTAGCAATTTCCCAAAAATGAACAGACCCGAAGTTATCATGAAATCGAAATACACGTTTCATTGGCTCGATTCCAATCGAATTAGACTAGCAATTCTATAAAAACGAACAAACCCAAAGTTATCACGAAATCGAAAACCACATTTCATTGGCTCGATTCAATCGAATTAGAGTAGCTATTCGCCAAAAACGAACATGCAAAAAGTTATTATGAAATCGAAAAAAAATTTTCATTGGCTCGATTCCAATCGAATTACATTAGTAATTCGCCAAAAATGAACAAACCTAAAGTTATCATGAAATCGAAAACCACATTTCATGGCTCGATTCTAATCGAATTAGACTAGCAATTTGCCAAAAAAGAATAGATCCGAAGTTATCGTGAAATCGAAATACACGTTTCTTTGGCTCAATTCCAATAGAATTAGACTAGCAATTCTCTAAAAACAAACAAACCCGAAATTATCATGAAATCGAAAACCACATTTTGTCGACTCGATTCCAATCGAATAAGACTTGCAATTCGCCAAAATTGAACAAACCCGAAGTTATCATGAAATCGAAAACCACATTTCATTGGCTCGATTCCAATCGAATTAGACTAGCAATTCACAAAAAGTGAACAAACCCGAAGTTATCATGAAATCGAAAACCACATTTCATTGGCTCGATTCCAATCGAATTAGACTAGCAATCCGTTAAAAATGAACAAACCCGAGCTTATCGTGAAATCGAAAACCACATTTCATTGGCTCGATTCCAATCGAATTAGACTTTCAATTCGCCAAAAATGAAAAAACCTGGAGTTATCTTGAAATCGAAAACCACATTTCATTGGCTCGATTCCAATCGAATTAGACTAGCTATTCGCCCTAAACAAATAGACAAAAAGTTATTATAGATTCGAAAACCAATTTTCATTGGCGCGATTCCAATTGAATTGCATTAGTAATTCGCCAAAAACGAACAAACCTAAAGTTATCATGAAATCGAAAGCCATATTTCATGGCTCGATTCCAATCGAATTAGACTAGCAATTCGCCAAAAATGAACAAACGCGAAGTTATCATGAAATCGAAAACCACATTTCATTTGATCGATTCCAATCGAACGAGACTAGCAATTCGCCAAAAACGAACAAACCCGAAGTTATCATGAAACCGAAAATCAAATTCCATTTGCTTGATTCCAATCGAATTAGACTAGCAATTCGCTAAAAATGAACAAACCCGAAGTTATCATGAAATCGAAAACCACATTTCATGGCTCGATTCCAATTGAATTAGACTAGCAATTCGCCAAAAATGATCAAACCTGAAGTTATCATGAAATCGAAAACCACATTTCATTTGATCAATTCCAATCGAACGAGACTAGCTATTCGCCAAAAACGAACAAACCCGAAGTTATCATGAAACCGAAAATCAAATTCCATTTGCTTGGTTCCAATCGAATTGAACTAGCAATTTGCTAAAAACGAACATACCCGAAGTTATCATGAAATCGAAAACCACATTTCATTGGCTCGATTTCAATCGAATTGGACTAGCTATTCGCCAAAAACAAACAAACAAAAAGTTATTATGAAATCGAAAACCAATTTTCATTGGCTCGATTCCAATCGAATTACATTTGTAATTCGCCAAAAATGAACAAACCTAAAGTTATCATGAAATCGAAAACCACATTTCATGGCTCGATTCCATTCGAATTAGACTAGCAATTTGCTAAAATTGAACAAACGCGAAGTTATCATGAAATCGAAAACCACATTCCATGGCTCGATTCCAATCGAATTAGATTAGCAACTCGCCAAAAATGAACAGACCCATGTTATCATGAAATCGAAATACACGTTTCATTGGCTCGATTCCAATCGAATCAGACTAGCAATTCACTAAAAATGAACAAACTCGAAGTTATCATGAAATCGAAAACCACATTTCATGGCTCGATTCCAATTGAATTAGACTAGAAATCCGCCAAAAACGAACAAACCTGAAGTTATCATGAAATCGAAAACCACATTTCATTGGATCGATTCCAATCGAACGAGACTAGCAATTCGCCAAAAATGAACAAACCCGAAGTTATCATGAAACCGAAAACCAAATTCCATTTGCTTGATTCCAATCGAATTAGACTTGCAATTCGCTAAAAATGAACAACCCCGAAGTTATCATGAAATCGAAAAGAACATTTCATTGGCTTGATTCCAATCGAATTAGACTAGCTATTCGCCAAAAAAACAGACAGAAAGTTATTATGAAGTCGAAAACCAATTTTCGTTGGCTCGATTCCAATCGAATTACATTAGTAATTCGCCAAAAATGAACAAACCTAAAGTTATCATGAAATCGAAAACCATATTTCATGGCTCAATTCCAATCGAATTAGACTAGCAATTCACCAAAAATGTCAAACCCGAAGTTATCATGATATCGAAAACCACATTTCATGGTTCGATTCCAATTGAATTAGACTAGCAATTCGCCAAAAATGTCAAACCCGAAGTTATCATGAAATCGAAAACCACATTTCATGGTTCGATTCCAATTGAATTAGACTAGCAATTCGCCAAAAATAAACAAACCTGAAGTTATCATGAAATCGAAAACCACATTTCAATGGCTCGATTCCAATCGAACTGGACTAGCAATCGCCAAAAATGAACAAACCCAAAGTTATCATGAAACTGAAATCCAAATTCCATTTGCTTGATTCCAACCGAATTAGACTAGGAATTCGCTAAAAATGATCAAACCCGAAGTTATCATGATATCGAAAACCACATTTCTTGGTTCGATTCCAATCGAATTAGACTAGCAATTCGCCAAAAAAGAATCGACCCGAAGTTATCGTGAAAATGAAATACACGTTTCTTTGGCCCAATTCTAATCGAATTAGACTAGCAATTTTCTAAAAATGAACAAACACGAAGTTATCATGAAATCAAAAGCCACATTTCATTAGCTCGATTCGAATTGAATTAAACTAGTAATTTGCCAAAAACAAATAAACCCGAAGTTATCATGAAATCGAAAACCACATTTCGCCGACTCGATTCGAATCGAATAAGACTAGCAATACGCCAAACATGAACAAACCCAAAGTTATCATGAAATCGAAAACCACATTTCATTGGCTCGATTCCAATCGAATTAGACTAGTAATTCGCAAAAAATGAACAAAGCGAAAGTTATCATGAAATCGAAAACCACATTTCACACGCTCGATTCCAATCCAATTGGACTAGCAATTCGTTAAAAATGAACAAACCCCAAGTTATCGTGAAATCGAAAACCACATTTCATTGGCTCGATTCCAATCGAATTAGACTTGCAATTGGCTAAAAACGAATAAACCCGAAGTTATCATGAAATCGAAAACCACATTTCATTGGCCCGATTTCAATCGAATTAGACTAGCTATTCGCCAAAAACAAACAATCAAAAAGTTATTATAAATTTGAAAACCAATTTTCATTGGCTCAATTCCAATCGAATTACATTAGTAATTCGCCGAAAACGAACGAACCTAAAGTTATCACGAAATCGAAAACGATATTTCATGTCTCGATTCCAATCGAATTAGACTAGCAATTTGCCAAAAATGAACAAACACGAAGTTATCATGAAATCAAAAACCACATTTCTCGGTTCCAATCGAATTAGACTAGCATTTCGTTAAAAATGAACAAACTCGAAGTTATCATGAAATCAAAAACCACATTTCACTGGCTCGATTCCAATCGAATTAGACTAGCAATTAGCCAAAAATGAACAAACCCGAAGTTATCGTGAAATCGAAAACCACATTTCGTTGGCTCGATTCCAATCGAATTAGACTAGCAATTCGCCAAAAATGAACAAACCCAAAGTTATCATGAAATCCAAAACTACATTTCATTGGCTCATTTCCAATCGAATTAGACTAGCAATTCGCCAAAAATGAACAAACGCGAAGTTATCATGAAATCGAAAACCACATTTTATGGCTCGATTCCAATCGAATTAGGCTAGCAATTCGTCAAAAATGAACAGACCCGAAGTTGTCATGAAATCGAAATACACATTTCATTGGTTCGATTCCAATCGAATTAGACTAGTAATTCTCCAAAAACGAACAAACCTGAAGTTATCATGAAGTTGAAAACCACATTTCATTGGCTCGATTCTAATCAAATTAGACTAGCAATTCGCCAAAAACAAACAAACCCGAAGTTATCATTAAATCAAAAGCCACTTTTCAATGGTTCGATTACAATCGAATTAGACTAGCAATTCGCCAAAAAAAACAAACTCGAAGTTATCATGAAATCGAAAACCACATTTCACTGGCTCGATTCCAATCCAATTAGGCTAGCAATTTGCAAAAACAAACAAACCTGAAGTTATCACGAAATCGAAAACCACATTTCATTGGCTCGATTCCAATCGAACTAGACTAGCAATTCGCCAAAAATGGACAAACCTGAAGTTATCATGAAACCGAAAGCAAATTCCATTTGCTTGATTCCAATCGAATTAAACTAGCTATTCGCCCAAAACGAACAACCAAAAAGTTATTATGAAATTGAAAACCAATTTTCATTGGCTCGATTCCAATCGAACCACATTAGTAATTCGCCAAAAACTAACAAACCTAAAGTTATCATGAAATCGAAAATCACATTTTATGGCTCGATTCCAATCGAATGAGACTCATAATTTGCAAAAAATGAACAAACCCGAAGTTATCATGAAATCGAAAACCACATTTCATTGGCTCGATTCCAATCGAATTAGAGTAGCAATTCGCCAAAAATGAACAAAAGCGAAGTTGTCATGAAATCGAAAACCACATTTCGTGGCCCAATTCCAATCGAATTACACTAGCAATTCCCCAAAAATGAACAGACCCGAAGTTATCACGAAATCGAAATACACGTTTCATTGGCTCGATTCCAATTGAATTAGACTAGCAATTCTCTAAAAATGAACAAACCCGAAGTTATCACGAAATCGAAAACCGCATTTCATTGGCTCGATTCTAATCGAATTCGACTAGCTATTCGCCAAAAATGAACATACAAAAAGTTATTATGAAATATAAAAAAAATTTTCATTGGTTCGATTCCAATCGAACTACATTAGTAATTCGCCAAAAATGAACAAACCTAAAGTTATCATGAAATCGAAAACTACATTTCATGGCTCGATTCCAATCGAACTAGACTAGCAATTTGCCAAAAAAGAATAGATCCGAAGTTATTGTGAAATCGAAATACACGTTTCTTTGGGTCAATTCCATTCGAATTAGACTAGCGATTCTCTAAAAACAAACAAACCCGAAGTTATCATGAAATCGAAAACCACATTTTGTCGACTCGATTCCAATCGAATAAGACTTGCAATTCGCCAAAAAAGAACAAACCCGAAGTTATCATGAAATCGAAAACCACATTTCATTGGCTCGATTCCAATCGAATTAGACTAGCAACTCGCAAAAAATGAACAAACCCGAAGTTATCATGAAATCGAAAACTACATTTCATTGGCTTGATTCCAATCGAATTGGACTAGCAATCCGTTAAAAATGAACAAACCCGAAGTTATCGTGAAATCGAAAACTACATTTCATTGGCTCGATTCCAATCGAATTAGACTTTCAATTCGCCAAAAATGAAAAAACCCGGAGTTATCTTGAAATCGAAAACCACATTTCATTGGCTCGATTCCAATCGAATTAGACTAGCTATTCGCCAAAAACAAACAGACAAAAAGTTATTATAGATTCGAAAACTAATTTTCATTGGCTCGATTCCAATTGAATAACATTAGTATTTCGCTAAAACCGAACAAACCTAAAGTTATCAAGA
Organism: Olea europaea var. sylvestris; assembly: GCF_002742605.1. Classification (NCBI taxonomy): domain Eukaryota; kingdom Viridiplantae; phylum Streptophyta; class Magnoliopsida; order Lamiales; family Oleaceae; genus Olea; species Olea europaea. The sequence continues at coordinate 593,275 of NW_019263622.1, read as the reverse complement.
AATCGAAAACCATATTTCATGGCCCGATTCCAATCGAATTAGACTAGCAATTCGCCAAAAATGAACAAACGCGAAGTTATCATAAAATCGAAAACCACGTTTCATGGCTCGATTCCAATCGAATTAGACTAGCAATTCGCCAAAAATGAACAGACCCGAAGTTATCATGAAATCGAAATACACGTTTCATTGGCTCGATTCCAATCGAATTAGACTAGCAAATCGCTAAAAATGAACAAACCCGAAGTTATCATGAAATCGAAAACCACATTTCATGGCTCGATTCCAATCGAATTAGACTAGCAATTCGCAAAAAACGAACAAACCTGAAGTTATCATGAAATCGAAAACCACATTTCATTGGCTCAATTCCAATCGAACTAGACTAGCAATTCGCCAAAAACGAACAAACCCGAAGTTATCATGAAATCGAAAATCAAATTCCATTTGCTTGATTCCAATCGAATTAAACTAGCATTTCGCTAAAAACGAACAAACCCGAAGTTATCGTGAAATCGAAAACCACATTTCATTGGCTCGATTTCAATCGAATTGGACTAGCTATTTGCCAAAAATGAACAGACCCGAAGTTATCATGAAGAAGAAATACACGTTTCATTGGCTCGATTCCAATCGAATTAGACTAGCAACTCGCCAAAATTGAACAGACCCATGTTGTCATGAAATCGAAATACACGTTTCCTTGGCTCGATTCCAATCGGATTAGACTAGCAATTCGCCAAAAATGGAGAAACCCGAAGTTATCATGAAATCGAAAACCACATTTCATTGGCTCGATTCCAATCGAATTAGACAAGCTATTCGCCAAAAACAAACAAACAAAAAGTTATTATGAAGTCGAAAACCAATTTTCATTGGCTCAATTCCAATCGAATTACATTAGTAATTCGCCAAAAACGAACAGACCTAAAGTTATCGTGAAATCGAAAACCACATTCCATGGCTCGATTCCAATCGAATTAGACTAGCAACTCACCAAAAATGAACATAACCGTGTTATTATGAAATCGAAATACACGTTTCATTAGCTCGATTGCAATCGAATTAGACTAGCAATTCGATAAAAATGAACAAACCCGAAGTTATCATCAAATCGAAAACTTCATTCCATTGGCTCAATTTCGATTGAATTAGACTAGCAATTCGCCAAAGACGAACAATCCCGAAGTTATCATGAAATCAAAATCCGCATTTCATTGACTCGACTCCAATCGAATTAGACTAGGAATTCGCCCAAAATGAACAAACCCGAAGTTATCATGAAAATCGAAAACCACATTTAATGGCTCGATTCCAATCGAATTAGACTAGCAATTTGCCAAAAATGAACAGACCCGAAGTTATCATGAAATCGAAAAACACATTTAATTGGTTCGATTCCAATCGAATTAGACTAGCAATTCACCAAAAACAAACAAACTCGAAGTAATCATGAATTTAAAAGCCACTTTTCACTGGCTCGATTCCAATCGAATTAGACTAGTAATTCGCCAAAAACATAGAAACTCGAAGTTGTCATGAAATTAGAAGCCACTTTTTACTGGCTCGATTCCAATCGAATTAGACTAGCAATTCGCCAAAAATGAACAAACCCGAAGTTTTTTGTTATCATGAAAACGAAAACCACATTTCATTGACTCGATTCCTATCGAATAAGACTAGCAATTCGCCAAAAACGAACAAACCCAAAGTTATCATGAAATCGAAAACCACATTTCATGGCTCGATTCCAGTCGAATTAGACTAGCAATTCGCCAAAATTGAACAGACCCTAAGCTACCATGAAATCGAAATACACGTTTCATTGGTTCGATTCCAATCGAATTAGACTAGCAATTCGCAAAAAAGGAACAAACCCGAAGTTATCATGAAATCAAAAACCAAATTTCATTGGCTCGATTTCAATCGAATTGGACTAGCAATTCGCCAAAAATGAACAGACCAGAAGTTATCATGAAAAAGAAATACACGTTTCATTGGCTCGATTCCAATCGAATTAGACCAGCAACTCGCCAAAATTGAACAGACCCATGTTGTCATGAAATCGAAATACACGTTTCCTTGGCTCGATTCCAATCGAATTAGACTAGCAATTCGCCAAAAATGAACAAACCCGAAGTTATCATGAAGTCGAAAACCACATTTCACGGCTCGATTCCAATTGAATTAGACTAGCGATTCGCCAAAAACGAACAAACCTGAAGTTATCATGAAATCGAAAACCACATTTCATTTGATCGATTCCAATCGAACGAGACTAGCAATTCACCAAAAATGAACAAACCCGAAGTTATCATGAAACCGAAAACCAAATTCCATTTGCTTGATTCCAATCGAATTAGACTAGCAATTCGCTAAAAACGAACAACCCCGAAGTTATCATGAAATCGAAAACCACATTTCATTGGCTCGATTCCAATCGAATTAGACAAGCTATTCGCCAAAAACAAACAAACAAAAAGTTATTATGAAGTCGAAAACCAATTTTCATTGGCTCAATTCCAATCGAATTACATTAGTAATTCGCTAAAAACGAACAGACCTAAAGTTATCATGAAATCGAAAACCACATTCCATGGCTCGATTCCAATTGAATTAGACTAGCAACTCGCCAAAAATGAACATACCCATGTTATTATGAAATCGAAATACACGTTTCATTAGCTCGATTCCGATCGAATTAGACTAGCAATTCGATAAAAATGAACAAACCCGAAGTTATCATCAAATCGAAAACTACATTCCATTGGCTCAATTTCGATTGAATTAGACTAGCAATTCGCCGAAGACGAACAATCCCGAAGTTATCATGAAATCAAAATCCGCATTTCATTAACTCGACTCCAATCGAATTAGACTAGGAATTCGCCCAAAATGAACAAACCCGAAGTTATCATGAAAATCGAAAACCACATTTAATGGCTCGATTCCAATCGAATTAGACTAGCAATTTGGCAAAAATGAACAGACCCGAAGTTATCCTGAAATCGAAATACACATTTAATTGGTTCGATTCCAATCGAATTAGACTAGCAATTCACCAAAAACAAACAAACTCGAAGTAATCATGAATTTAAAAGCCACTTTTCACTGGCTCGATTCCAATCGAATTAGACTAGTAATTCGCCAAAAACAAAGAAACTCGAAGTTGTCATGAAATTAGAAGCCACTTTTTACTGGCTCGATTCCAATCGAATTAGACTAGCAATTCGCCAAAAATGAACAAACCCGAAGTTTTTTGTTATCATGAAATCGAAAACCACATTTCATTGACTCGATTCCTATCGAATAAGACTAGCAATTCCCCAAAAACGAACAAACCCGAAGTTATCATGAAATCGAAAACCACATTTCATGGCTCGATTCCAGCCGAATTAGACTAGCAATTCGCCAAAATTGAACAGACCCTAAGTTATCATGAAATCGAAATGCACGTTTCAATGGTTCGATTCCAATCGAATTAGACGAGCAATTTGTAAAAAAGGAACAAACCCGAAGTTATCATGAAATCGACAACCACATTTCATTGGATCGATTCCAATCGAATTAGACTAACAATTTGCCAAAAATGAACAATCCCGAAGTTATCATGAAATCGAAAGCCACTTTTCACTGGCTCGATTCCAATCGAATTAGACTAGCAATTTGCCAAAGATGAACAATCCCGAAGTTATCAAGAAATCGAAACCACATTTCATTGGCTGGATTCCAATCGAATTAGATAAGCAATTCGCCAAAAATGAACAAACCCGAAGTTATCATGAAATTGATAACCACAATTCATTGGCTCAATTCCAATCGAATTAGACTAGCAATTCGCCAAAGATGATCAAACCCAAAGTCATCATGAAATCAAAAACCGCATTTCATGGTTCGATTCCAATCGAATTAGACGAGCAATTCGCCAAAAAAGAATAGACCAGAAGTTATCGTGAAATCAAAATACACGTTTCTTTTGCTCAATTCCAATCGAATTAGATTGCCATTCTCTAAAAATGAAAAAACCCGAGGTTATCATGAAATCGAAAACCACATTTTGTTGACTCGATTCCAATCGAATTGGACTAGCAATTCGCCAAAGATGAACAAAGCCGAAGTTATCATGAAATCGAAAAACCACATTTCATGGCTCGATTCCAATCAAATTAGACTAGCAATTCGCCAAAAATGAACAGACCCGAAGTTATCATGAAATCGAAATACACGTTTCATTGGCTCGATTCCAATCGAATTAGACTAGCAATTCGCCAAAAATGAACAGACCCGAAGTTATCATGAAATCGAAATACACGTTTCATTGGCTCGATTCCAATCGAATTAGACTAGCAATTCTCTAAAAACGAACAAGCCCGAAGTTATCATGAAATCGAAAACCACATTTCATGGCTCGATTCCAATTTAATTAGACTAGTAATTCGCCAAAAACAAACGAACCTGAAGTTATCATGAAATCGAAAACCACATTTCATTGGATCGATTCCAAACGAACTAGACTAGCAATTCGCCAAAAATGAACAAACCTGAAGTTATCATGAAACCAAAAGCAAATTCCATTTGCCTGATTCCAATCCAATTAAACTAGCTATTCGTACAAAACGAACAACCAAAAAGTTATCATGAAATTGAAGACCACATTTCATTAGCTCGATTCCAATCGGATTAGACTAACAATTTGCCAAAATGAACACTCCCGAAGTTATCATGAAATCGAAAGCCACTTTTCACTGGCTCGATTCCAATCGAATTAGACTAGCAATTCGCCAAAGATGAACAATCCCAAAGTTATCAAGAAATCGAAAACCACATTTCATTGGTTGGATTCCAATCGAATTAGACTACCAATTCGCCAAAAATGAACAAACCCAAAGTTATCATGAAATTAAAAACCACATTTCATTGGCTCGATTCCAATCGAATTAGACTAGCAATTCACCAAAAATGAACAAACATGAAGTTACAATGAAATCGAAAACCACATTTCATTGCTGGATTCCAATCGAATTAGACAACCAATTCGCTAAAAATGAACAGACCCAAAGTTATCATGAAATCGAAATACACGTTTCATTGGCTCGATTCCAATCAAATTAGACTAGCAATTCGCCAAAAACGAACAAACCCGAAGTTATCATGAAATCGAAAACCACATTTCATTGGCTCGATTCCAATCGAATTAGACTAGCTATTCGCCAAAAACGAAAAAACAAAAAGTTATCATGAAATCAAAAACCGATTTTCATTGGCTCGATTCCAATCGAATTACATTAGTAATTCGCCAAAAACGAACAAACCTAAAGTTATCATGAAATCGAAAACCACATTTCGTGGTTCGATTCCAATCGAATTAAACTAGCAATTCAGCAAAAATGTACAAATTTGAAGTTATCATGGAATCGAAAACCACATTTCACTGGCTCGATTCCAATCAAATGAGACTAGCAATTCGCAATAAATGAACAAACCCGAAGTTATCATGAAATCGAAAACCAGATTCCATTGGCTCGATTCCAATCGAATTAGACTACCAGTTCGCCAAAAATGATCAAACCCGAAGTTATCATGAAATCAAAAACCATATTTCATGTTTCGATTCCAATCAAATTAGACTAGCAATTGGCCAAAAATGAACAGACCCGAAGTTATCGTGAAATAGATATACACATTTGTTTGGCTCAATTCCAATCGAATTAGACTAGCAATTCTCTGAAAAGGAACAAACCTGAAGTTATCATGAAATCGAAAACCACATTTCATTGGCTCGATTCCAATCGAATTAGAATAGTAATTCGCCAAAAACAAACAAACCCAAAGTTATCAATAAATCAAAAGCAGCTTTTCACTGGTTCGATTTCAATCGAATTAGACTAGCAATTCTCCAAAAAAGAACAAGCCCAAAGTTATTTGTTATCATGAAAACAAAAACCACATTTCGTTGACTTGATTCCAATCGAATAAGACTAGCAATTCGCCAAAAATGAACAAACCTGAAGTTATCAAGAAATCGAAAACCACATTTCATTGCTCGATTCCAATCGAATTAGAGTAGCATTTTGCTAAAATCGAATAAACCTGAAATTATCATGAAATCGAAAACCGCATTTCACTGGCTTGATTCCAATCGAATTAGACTAGCAATTCACCAAAAACGAACAGACCTGAAGTTATCATGAAATCGAAAACCACATTTCATCGGCTCGATTCCAATCGAACTAGACTAGCAGTCCGCCAAAAATGAACAAACTCGAAGTTATCATGAAATAGAAAACCAAATTCCATTTGCTTGATTCCAATCGAATTAGACTAGCAATTCGCTAAAAACGAACAAACCCGAAGTTATCATGAAATTGAAAATCACATTTCATTGGCTCGATTCGAATCGAATTAGACTAGCTATTCACCAAAAACAAGCAGAGAAAAAGTTATTATGAAATCGAAAACCAATTTTCATCGGCTCGATTCCAATCGAATTACATTAGTAATTCCCCAAAAACGAACAAACCTAAAGTTATCATGAAATCGAAAACCACATTTCATGGCTCGATTCCAATCGAATTAGACTAGCAATTCGCTAAAAAAGAACAGACCCGAAGTTATCGTGAAATTGATATACACGTTTCTTTGGCTCAATTCCAATCAAATTAGGCTAGCAATTCTCTAAAAATGAACAAACCTGAAGTTATCATGAAATCGAAAACCACATTTCATCGGCTCGATTCCAATCGAATAAGAATAGTAATTCGCCAAAAATAAAAAAACCCGAAGTTATCATTAAATCAAAAGCAACTTTTCACTGGTTCAATTTCAATCGAATTAGACTAGCAATTCGCTAAAAAAGAACAAACCCAAAGTTATTTGTTATCGTGAAATCGGAAACCGCATTTCGTTGACTCGATTCCAATCGAATAAGACTAGCAATTCGCCAAAAATGAACAAACCTGAAGTTATCAAGAAATCGAAAACCACATTTCATTGGCTCGATTCCAATCGATTTAGAATAGCATTTCGCTAAAACCGAACAAACCTAAAGTTATCATGAAATCGAAAACCACATTTCATTGGCTCGATTCCAATCGAATTAGACTAGCGATTCGCCAAAAATGAACAAACCCGAAGTTATCCTGAAATCAAAAGCACATTTCATTGGCTCGATTCCAATCGAATTACACTAGCAATTCGCCAAAAATGAACAACCGAGAAGTTATCAAGAATTCGAAAACCACATTTCATGGCTCCATTTCAATCGAATTAGACTAGCAATTCGCCAAAAATGAACAGACCAGAAGTTGTCATGAAATTGAAATACACGTTTCATTGGCTCGATTCCAATTGAATTAGACTAGCAATTCGCTAAAAACAAACAAACCTGAAGTTATCATAAAATCGAAAACCACATTTCATTGGCTCGATTCCAATCGAATTAGACTAGCTATTCGCCAAACACAAACAGAAAAAAAGTTATAATGGAAATTGAAAACCAATTTTCATTGGATCGATTCCAATCGAATTACATTAGTAATTCGCCAAAAACGAACAAACCTAAAGTTATCATGAAATCGAAAACCACATTACATGGCTCGATTCCAATCGAATTAGACCAGCAATTCGCCAAAATTGAACAAACGCGAAGTTATGATGAAATCAAAAACCACATTTCATTAGCTCGATTCCAATCGAATTAGACTAGCAATTCGTTAAAAATGAACAAACCCGAAGTTATCGTGAAATCGAAAACCACATTTCATTGGCTCGATTCCAATCGAATAAGACTTGCAATTCGTCAAAAATGAACAAACCCGAAGTTATCTTGAAATTGAAAATCGCATTTCATTGGCTCGATTCCAATCGAATAAGACTAGCAATTCGCCAAATATGAACAAACCCGAAGTTATCATGAAATCGAAAACCACATTTCATTGGCTCGACTCCAATCGAATTAGACTAGCAATTCGCAAAAAATGAACAAACCCGAAGTTATCATGAATTGAAAACCACATTTCATTGGCTCGTTTCCAATCGAATTAGACTAGCAATTCGTTAAAAATGAACAAACCCGAAGTTATCGTGAAATCGAAAACCACATTTCATTTGCTCGATTCCAATCGAATTAGACTTGCAATTCACCAAAAATGAACAAACCCGAAGTTATCTTGAAATCAAAAACCACATTTCATTGGCTCGATTCCAATCTAATTGGACTAGCTATTCGACAAAAACGAACAGACAAAAAGTTGTTATGAAATCGAAAACCAATTTTCATTGGCTCCATGCTAATCGAATTACATTAGTAATTCGCTAAAAACGAACAAACCTAAAGTTATCATGAAATCGAAAACCATATTTCATGGCTCGATTCCAATCGAATTAGACTAGCAATTCGCCAAAAATGAACAAATGTGACGTTATCATGAAATCGAAAACCACATTTCATTGGCTCGGTTCCAATCGAATTGGACTAGTATTTCACTAAAAACGGACAAACACGAAGTTATCGTGAAATCGAAAACCACATTTCATTGGCTCGATTCCAGTCGAATTAGACTAGCTATTCGTCAAAAATAAATAGACAAAAAGTTATTATGAAATCGAAAACCAATTTTCATTGGCTCGATTCCAATCGAATTACATTAGTAATTCGCCAAAAACGAACAAACCTAACATTATCATGAAATCAAAAACCACATTTCTTGGCTAATTCCAATCAAATTAGACTAGCAATTCGCCAAAAATGAACAAACGCAAAGTTATCATGAAATCGAAAGCCACATTTCATGGCTCGATTCCAATCGAATTAGACTAGCAATTCGCCAAAAATGAACAGACCCGAAGTTGTCATGAAATCAAAATACACGTTTCATTGGCTCGATTGCAATCGAATTAGTCTTGCAATTCACTAAAAACGAACAAACCCGAAGTTATCATGAAATCGAAAACCACATTTCATGGCTCGATTCCAATTGAATTAGACTAGCAATTCGCCAAAAACAAACAAACCTGAAGTTATCATGAAATCGAAAGCCACATTTCATTGGCTCGTTTCCAAACGAACTAGACTAGCAATTCACCAAAAACGAACAAACCTGAAGTTATCATGAAACCAAAAACCAAATTCATTTTGCTTGATTCCTATCAAATTAGACTAGCAATTTGCCAAAAATGATCAAACCCGAAGTTATCATGAAATCGAAAACCATAATTCATGGTTCTATTCCAATCGAATTAGACTAGCAATTCGCCAAAAAAGAATAGACTCGAAGTTATCATGAAATCGAAATACACGTTTCTTTGGCTCAATTCCAATCGAATTAGACTAGCAATTCTCTAAAAATGAACAAACCCGAAGTTATCATGAAATCGAAAATCACATTTCGTTGGCTCGATTCTAATCGAATTTGTCTAGCAATTTGCCAAAAACAAACAAACCCGAAGTTATCATTGAATCAAAAGCAATTTTTCACTGGTTCGATTCCAATCAAATTAGACTATCAATTCGCCAAAAACAAACAAACCCGAAGTTATCATGAAATCGAAAACCACATTTCGTCGACTCGATTCCAATCGAATAAGACTAGCAATTTGCCAAAAATGAACAAACCCGAAGTTATCATGAAATCGAAAAGCACATTTCATTGGCTCGATTCCAATCGAATTAGACTAGCAATTCACAGAAAATGAACAAACTAAAAGTTATCATGAAATTGAAAACCACATTTCATTGGCTCGATTCCAATCGAATTAGACTAGTAATTCGTTAAAAATGAACAAACCCGAAGTTATCATGAAAATCAAAAACCACATTTAATGGCTCGATTCCAATCGAATTAGACTAGCAATTCGCCAAAATGAACAGACCCGAAGTTATCATGATATCGAAATACACGTTTAATTGGCTCGATTCCAATCGAATTAGACTAACAATTCACCAAAAACAAACAAATTCGAAGTTATCATGAAATTAAAAGCCACTTTTCACTGGCTCGATTCCAATCGAATTAGACTAGTAATTCGCCAAAAATAAAGAAACTCGAAGTTATCTTGAAATTAGAAGCCACTTTTCACTGGCTCGATTCCAATCGAATTAGACTAGCAATTCGCCAAAAATGAACAAACCCGAAGTTGTTTGTTATCATGAAATCGAAAACCACATTTCATTGACTCGATTCCTATCGAATAAGAGTAGCAATTTGCTGAAAAGGAACAAACCCGAAATTATCATGAAATCGAAAACCACATTTCACTGGCTTGATTCCAATCGAATTAGACTAGCAATTCGCCAAAAACGAACAGACCTGAAGTTATCATGAAATCGAAAACCACATTTCATCGGCTCGATTCCAATCGAACTAGACTAGCAGTTCGCCAAAAATGAACAAACCCGAAGTTATCATGAAATAGAAAACCAAATTCCATTTGCTTGATTCCAATCGAATTAGACTAGCAATTCGCTAAAAACGAACAAACCCGAAGTTATCATGAAATTGAAAACCACATTTCATTGGCTCGATTCCAATCGAATTAGACTAGCTATTCGCCAAAAACAAGCAGAGAAAAAGTTATTATGAAATCGAAAACCAATTTTCATCGGCTCGATTCCAATCGAATTACATTAGTAATTCCCCAAAAACGAACAAACCTAAAGTTACCATGAAATCGAAAACCACATTTCATTGGCTCGATTCCAATCGAATTAGACTAGCAATTCGCCAAAAATGAACAAACCTGAAGTTATCAAGAAATCGAAAACCACATTTCATTGGCTCGATTCCAATCGAATTAGACTAGCAATTCGCTAAAAATGAACAGACCCGAAGTTATCGTGAAATCGATATACACGTTTCTTTGGCTCAATTCCAATCAAATTAGGCTAGCAATTCTCTAAAAATGAACAAACCTGAAGTTATCAAGAAATCGAAAACCACATTTCATTGGCTCGATTCCAATCGAATTACACTAGCAATTCGCCAAAAATGAACAACCGAGAAGTTATCAAGAATTCGAAAACCACATTTCATGGCTCGATTTCAATCGAATTAGACTAGCAATTCGCCAAAAATGAACATACCAGAAGTTGTCATGAAATCGAAATACACGTTTCATTGGCTCGATTCCAATTGAATTAGACTAGCAATTCGCTAAAAACAAACAAACCTGAAGTTATCATAAAATCGAAAACCACATTTCATTGGCTCGATTCCAATCGAATTAGACTAGCTATTCGCCAAACACAAACAGAAAAAAGGTTATAATGAAAATTGAAAACCAATTTTCATTGGATCGATTCCAATCGAGTTACATTAGTAATTCGCCAAAAACGAACAAACCTAAAGTTATCATGAAATCGAAAACCACATTTCGTGGCTCGATTCCAATCGAATTAGACCAGCAATTTGCCAAAATTGAACAAACGCGAAGTTATGATGAGATCGAAAACCACATTTCATTAGCTCGATTCCAATCGAATTAGACTAGCAATTCGTTAAAAATGAACAAACCCGAAGTTATCGTGAAATCGAAAACCACATTTCATTGGCTCGATTCCAATCGAATAAGACTTGCAATTCGTCAAAAATGAACAAACCCGAAGTTATCTTGAAATTGAAAATCGCATTTCATTGGCTCGATTCCAATCGAATAAGACTAGCAATTCGCCAAATATGAACAAACCCGAAGTTATCATGAAATCGAAAACCACATTTCATTGGCTCGACTCCAATCGAATTAGACTAGCAATTCGCAAAAAATGAACAAACCCGAAGTTATCATGAATTGAAAACCACATTTCATTGGCTCGTTTCCAATCGAATTAGACTAGCAATTCGTTAAAAATGAACAAACCCGAAGTTATCGTGAAATCGAAAACCACATTTCATTTGCTCGATTCCAATCGAATTAGACTTGCAATTCACCAAAAATGAACAAACCCGAAGTTATCTTGAAATCAAAAACCACATTTCATTGGCTCGATTCCAATCGAATTGGACTAGCTATTCGACAAAAATGAACAGACAAAAAGTTGTTATGAAATCGAAAACCAATTTTCATTGGCTCGATTCTAATCGAATTACATTAGTAATTCGCTAAAAACGAACAAACCTAAAGTTATCATGAAAACCATATTTCATGGCTCGATTCCAATCGAATTAGACTAGCAATTCACCAAAAATGAACAAATGTGACGTTATCATGAAATCGAAAACCACATTTCATTGGCTCGGTTCCAATCGAATTGGACTAGTATTTCACTAGAAACGAACAAACCCGAAGTTATCGTGAAATCGAAAACCACATTTCATTGGCTCGATTCCAGTCGAATTAGACTAGCTATTCGCCAAAAACAAATAGACAAAAAGTTATTATGAAATCGAAAACCAATTTTCATTGGCTGGATTCCAATCGAATCACATTAGTAATTCGCTAAAAACGAACAAACTTAACGTTATCATGAAATCAAAAACCACATTTCTTGGCTAATTCCAATCAAATTAGACTAGAGATTCACCAAAAATGAACAAACGCAAAGTTATCATGAAATCGAAAGCCACATTTCATGGTTCAATTCCAATCGAATTAGACTAGCAATTCGCCAAAAATGAACAGACCCGAAGTTGTCATGAAATCAAAATACACGTTTCATTGGCTCGATTGCAATCGAATTAGTCTAGCAATTCACTAAAAACGAACAAACCCGAAGTTATCATGAAATCGAAAACCACATTTCATGGCTCGATTCCAATTGAATTAGACTAGCAATTCGCCAAAAACAAACAAACCTGAAGTTATCATGAAATCGAAAGCCACATTTCATTGGCTCGTTTCCAATCGAACTAGACTAGCAATTCACCAAAAATGAACAAACCTGAAGTTATCATGAAACCAAAAACCAAATTCATTTTGCTTGATTCCTATCAAATTAGACTAGCAATTTGCCAAAAATGATCAAACCCGAAGTTATCATGAAATCGAAAACCATAATTCATGGTTCGATTCCAATCGAATTAGACTAGCAATTCGCCAAAAAAGAATAGACCCGAAGTTATCATGAAATCGAAATACACGTTTCTTTGGCTCAATTCCAATCGAATTAGACTAGCAATTCTCTAAAAATGAACAAACCCGAAGTTATCATGAAATCGAAAACCAAATTTCATTGGCTCGATTCTAATCGAATTAGTCTAGCAATTTGCCAAAAACAAACAAACCCGAAGTTATCATTAAATCAAAAGCAATTTTTCACTGGTTCGATTCCAATCAAATTAGACTATCAATTCGCCAAAAACAAACAAACCCGAAGTTATCATGAAATCGAAAACCACATTTCGTCGACTCGATTCCAATCGAATAAGACTAGCAATTTGCCAAAAATGAACAAACCCGAAGTTATCATGAAATCGAAAAGCACATTTCATTGGCTCGATTCCAATCGAATTAGACTAGCAATTCACAGAAAATGAACAAACTCAAAGTTATCATGAAATTGAAAATCGCATTTCATTGGCTCGATTCCAATCGAATTAGACTAGCAATTCGTTAAAAATGAACAAACCCGAAGTTATCATGAAAATCAAAAACCACATTTAATGGCTCGATTCCAATCGAATTAGACTAGCAATTCGCCAAAAATGAACAGACCCGAAGTTATCATGATATCGAAATACACGTTTAATTGGCTCGATTCCAATCGAATTAGACTAGCAATTCACCAAAAATAAACAAATTCGAAGTTATCATGAAATTAAAAGCCACTTTTCACTGGCTCGATTCCAATCGAATTAGACTAGTAATTCGCCAAAAATAAAGAAACTCGAAGTTATCTTGAAATTAGAAGCCACTTTTCACTGGCTCGATTCCAATCGAATTAGACTAGCGATTCGCCAAAAATGAACAAACCCGAAGTTGTTTGTTATCATGAAATTGAAAACCACATTTCATTGACTCGATTCCTATCGAATAAGACTAGCAATTTGCTGAAAAGGAACAAACCCGAAGTTATCATGAAATCGAAAACCACATTTCAAGGCTCGATTCCAATCTGATAAGACTAGCAATTTGCCAAAATTGAACAGACCCTAAGCTATCATGAAATCGAAATACACGTTTCATTGGTTCGATTCCAATCGAATTAGACTAGCAATTCGCAAAAAAGGAACAAACCCGAAGTTATCATGAAATCAAAAACCAAATTTCGTTAGCTCGATTCCAATCGAATTAGACTAACAATTTGCCAAAAATGAACAATCCCGAAGTTATCATGAAATCGAACGCCACTTTTCACTGGCTCGATTCTAATCGAATTGGACTAGCAATTTACCAAAGATGAACAATCCTGAAGTTATCAAGAAATCGAAAACCATATTTCATTAGCTGGATTCCAATCGAATTAGACTAGCAATTCGCCAAAAATGAACAAACCCGAAGTTATCATGAAATTGAAAACCACATTTAATTGGCTCGATTCCAATCGAATTAGACTAGCAATTCGCCAAAAATGAACAAACAAGAAGTTACAATGAAATTGAAAACCACATTTCATTGCTAGATTCCAATCGATTTAGACTACCAATTCTCCAAAAATGAACAGACCCGAAGTTATCATGAAATCGAAATACACGTTTCATTGGCTCGATTCCAATCGAATTAGACTAGCAATTCCCCAAAAACAAACAAATCCGAAGTTATCATGAAATCGAAAACCACCTTTCATTGGCTCGATTCCAATCGAATTAGACTAGCTATTTGTCAAAAACGAAAAAACAAAAAGTTATCCTGAAATCGAAAACCGATTTTCATTGGCTCGATTCCAATCGAATTACATTAGTAATTCACCAAAAATGAACAAACCTAAAGTTATCATGAAATCGAAAACCACATTTCATGGCTCGATTCCAATCGAATTAGACTAGCAATTCACGAAAAATGAACAAACTTGAAGTTAACATGGAATCGAAAACCACATTTCACTGGCTCGATCCCAATCGAATTAGACTAGCAATTCGTCAAAAATGAACAAACCCGAAGTTATCATGAAATCGAAAACCAGATTCCATTGGCTCAATTCCAATCGAATTAGACTAGCAGTTCGCCAAAAATGATCAAACCCGAAGTTATCATGAAATCAAAAACCATATTTCAGGTTTCGATTCCAATCAAATTAGACTAGCAATTTGCCAAAAACGAACAGACCCGAAGTTATCGGGAAATCGATATACACATTTGTTTGGCTCAATTCCAATCGAATTACACTAGCAATTCTCTAAAAATGAACAAACCTGAAGTTATCATGAAATCGAAAACCACATTTCATTGGCTCGATTCCAATCGAATTAGAATAGTAATTCGTCAAAAACAAACAAACCCAAAGTTATCATTAAATCAAAAGCAACTTTTCACTGGTTCGATTTCAATCGAATTAGACTAGCAATTCGCCTAAAAAGAACAAACCCAAAGTTATTTGTTATCATGAAATCGAAAATAGCATTTCGTTGACTCGATTCCAATCGAATTAGACTAGCAATTCGCCAAAAATGAACAAACCCGAAGTTATCGTGAAATCGATATGCACGTTTCTTTAGCTCAATTCCAATCGAATTAGACTAGCAATTCTCTAAAAATGAATAAACCTGAAGTTATCATGAAATCGAAAACCACATTTCATTGGCTCGATTCCAATCGAATTAGAATAGTAATTCGCCAAAAACAAACAAACCCAAAGTTATCATTAAATCAAAAGAAACTTTTCACTGGTTCGATTTCAATCGAATTAGACTAGCAATTAGCCAAAAAAGAACAAACCCAAAGTTATTTGTTATCATGAAATCGAAAATAGCATTTCGTTGACTCGATTCCAATCGAATTAGACTAGTAATTTGCCAAAAATGAACAAACCTGAAGTTATCAAGAAATCGAAAACAACATTTCATTGGCTCGATTCCAATCGAATTAGACTAGCATTTTGCTAAAAACGAACAAACCCGAAGTTATCAAGAAATCGAAAACCACATTTCACTGGCTCGATTCCAATCGAACTAGACTAACAATTCGCCTAAAATGAACATACCCGAAGTTATCATGAAACAGAAAACCAAATTCCATTTGCTTGATTCCAATAGAATTAGACTAGCAATTCGCTAAAAACGAATAAACCCGAAGTTATCGTGAAATCGAAAACCACATTTCATTGGCTCGACTGCAATCGAATTAGACTAGCTATTCGCCAAAAACAAGCAGACAAAAAGTGATTATGAAATCGAAAACCAATTTTCATTGGCTCGATTCCAATCGAATTACATTAGTAATTCGCTAAAAACGAACAAACCTAATGTTATCATGAAATCGAAAACCACATTTCATGGCTCGATTCCAATCGAATTAGACTAGCTATTTTCCAAAAACAAGCAAACAAAAAGTTATTATGAAATCGAAAACCAATTTTCATTTGCTCGATTCCAATCGAATTACATTAGTAATTCCCCAAAAGTGAACAAACCTAAAGCTATCATGAAATCGAAAACCACATTTCATGGCTCGATTCCAATCGAATTAGACTAGCTATTCGCCAAAAACAAGCAGACAAAAAGTTATTATGAAATCGAAAACCAATATTCATTGGATCGATTCCAATCGAATTACATTAGTAATTCGCCAAAAATGAACAAACCTAAAGTTATCATGAAATCGAAAACCACATTCCATGGCTCGATTCCAATCGAATTAGACTAGCAATTCGTAAAAAATGAACGGACCCGAAGTTATCATGAAATCGATATACACGTTTCTTTGGCTCAATTCCAATCGAATTAGACTAGCAATTCTCTAAAAATGAACAAACCTGAAGTTATTGTGAAATCGAAAACCACATTTCATTGGCTTGATTCCAATCGAATTAGAATAGAAATTAGCCAAAAACTAACAAACCCGAAGTTATCATTAAATCAAAAGCAACTTTTCACTGGTTCGATTTCAATCGAATTAGACTAGCAATTCCCCAAAAAAGAACAAACCTAAAGTTATTTGTTATCATGAAATCGAAAATCGCATTTCATTGACTCGATTCCAATCGAATAAGACTAGCAATTCGCCAAAAATGAATAAGCCTGAAGTTATCAAGAAATCGAAAACCACATTTCATTGGCTCGATTCCAATCGAATTAGACTAGCATTTCGCTAAAAGCGAACAAACCCGAAGTTATCATGAAATCAAAAACCACATTTCATTGGCTCGATTCCAATCGAATTAGACTAGCATTTCGCTAAAAGCGAACAAACCCGAAGTTATCATGAAATCAAAAACCACATTTCATTGGCTCGATTCCAATCGAATTAGACTAGCAATTCGCTAAAAATGAACAAACCTGAAGTTATCGTGATATCAAAAACCACATTTCATTGGCTTGATTCCAATCGAATTAGACTAGCAATTCGCCAAAAATGAACAAACCCGAAGTTATCCTAAAATCAAAAACCACTTTTCATTGGCTCGATTCCAATCGAATTACACTAGCAATTCGCCAAAAATGAACAAACGCGAAGTTATCCTAAAATCAAAAACTACATTTCATGGCTCGATTCCAATCGAATTAGACTAGTAATTTGCCAAAAATAAACAGACCAGAAGTTGTCATGAAATTGAAATACAAGTTTCATTGGCACGATTCCAATCGAATTAGACTAGCAATTCGCTAAAAACAAACAAACCTGAAGTTATCATGAAATCGAAAACCACATTTCATTGGCTCGATTCCAATCGAATTAGACTAGCTATTCACCAAAAGCAAACAGACAAAAAGTTATTATGAAAATCGAAAACCAATTTTCATTGGCTCGATTCCAATCGAATTACATTAGTAATTCGCCAAAAACGAACAAACCTAAAGTTATCATGAAATCGACAACCACATTTCATGGCCCGATTCCAATCGAATTAGACCAGCAATTCGCCAAAATTGAACAAATATGAAGTAATGATGAAATCGAAAACCACATTTCGTCGGCTCGATTCCAATCGAATTAGACTAGCAATTCGTTAAAAATGAACAAACCTGAAGTTATCGTGAAATCAAAAACCACATTTCTTTGGCTCGATTCCAATCGAATAATGTAATGTCCCCAAAATTTCATAGATTAGAATTTAATTTATGTGTGCTATATTTTAATATTTTGGAAGTTTAGTGACTAAAGTGTATATAAAGTAAAATTTAATCTTTTTGGACTTAAAATGTAAATATTGGCGGGTTAATGATTAATATATGGATATTAGGCTCGTTGGATAGATCGTAATTAAAGGCGCAGTTTAGGCTCGAGAAAAAATTAATTTGGATTAGTCGAGCCCAAGTTATCGAAGCCGGAAGATTTAACATTAAAATATTATTTTTATTACTTTTGAATTTGGAAGAATTTACATGGAGAGAGAGATGAAAGTTGTTGAGATATTTTATTGTTTTATTATTAATAATAATATTTTATTAAGTGTGTTTTCAATTGGGAGGTCTCATGTGAAGTACTAGGATTCTATGTAGGTGGTAGGTAAGTGATAATTGATTTGTTTATTAAATGAAATAAAGTAGAGAGAGAGAGAGACAGAGAGAGAGAGAGAGAGAGAGAGAGAGTTATGGGGAGCCCCAACCACGTGAGTGGTTGTCGAGAAACCAAATGGACGTGTAGGGTAATGTTTGGCTGTTGGGTGATTGGTTAGTTGTCAGTACATGATCCTATATTGATAAGGTTTGGGTCTCCTATTTTGTTTCAAAAACAGTTTTTTTTTTAACTTTATCTGAATACCCACTCTCCCACACGTTTTCCTATGAATATTACTGCATATGTATATGGAATGAACTACACGAGAATAAAGACACAAAAAAATATATTGGTATGCGCACACATTGTCAATAGAGGCAGAAAAATATAGATGAAAAGAGCGTGATTTTATTATTTCTCTTCCCGAAATTAAATCAAGGCAGGATTACGAGGTGCAAGTGGGTTGTCCCATTTATATTATTTCTTCATGTTTGATAAATATTATACTTATGAAAGTTATGATATTTACAATGTAATTATGATATGTATGTTATGGCCATCCGGTACAAAGATATGATATGATATGAGCTCTTACCGGTGCTAAAGATATGATATGACGGTATGATATTTTGACGCGTGATTTAATATTTTTAATTGGGATTGCACAATTTCTCGTACCCTACTGAGTATTCCCATATACTCACCCTTTTCCTACTCCTCACAGGTTAGATCGGGTCGTGTTGGAGCGTGGTGGTTCGAAGGTGTGGTTGCGTCTTGTTTCGCCAAATAAAGATCTAAGTTAGCACGTAATGTTTATTTATTTTCAGTTTATTGCAGTAAATATTTATTTATTTACGAATAAATTCTCGTTCATGTTAGTTGCAGATGAATATACGTAGTTTATGATTTCTAAATAGAAGTTTGAACTAAACGTTATTTTCCTTCCTATCGATTTACAAATCTGTTCTTTCGTATATGTTGGGAAGAAAGAATTGATTGAGTTTTTGAACATTCCAGAAATTCCATCATGTTCTTTTATAATATTTATAGTGTTTGCCAAGAAAGGACGTACCACCATCTACAATTGGAGTAAAATATTGAGTTAAGGTCCAAAGCATTAATTATGACATGAATTTGATATATTTTGCTTGTCTACGTGTCAATCATGAATTTATTTAGGTACTGCATGATTATAGAAAGTAATGGATAATTTGTTTTTAAGTTCTTCCAAGTTTTTTTTTATTTTATAGATGGAACTAGAAATATTTTCGTGTTGGATGATTAATTATTTTTAATTAATCTTGAAATAAAGGTTGGTAACAATTTTTGAAACTATTTAAAATTTGGGTCGTTACAAGTATGTAGCATGATTATTAATAGAGGGTAGCTGTACCAATGTGGCTAGCACAGCACTTGTTGAGAAATTGGGATTAACCATGTTAAAACATCCTAATTAAACCTTACACTAAAGATATGATATGACGGTATGATATTTTGACGCGTGATTTAATATTTTTAATTGGGATTGCACAATTTCTCGTACCCTACTGAGTATTCCCATATACTCACCCTTTTCCTACTCCTCACAGGTTAGATCGGGTCGTGTTGGAGCGTGGTGGTTCGAAGGTGTGGTTGCGTCTTGTTTCGCCAAATAAAGATCTAAGTTAGCACGTAATGTTTATTTATTTTCAGTTTATTGCAGTAAATATTTATTTATTTACGAATAAATTCTCGTTCATGTTAGTTGCAGATGAATATACGTAGTTTATGATTTCTAAATAGAAGTTTGAACTAAACGTTATTTTCCTTCCTATCGATTTACAAATCTGTTCTTTCGTATATGTTGGGAAGAAAGAATTGATTGAGTTTTTGAACATTCCAGAAATTCCATCATGTTCTTTTATAATATTTATAGTGTTTGCCAAGAAAGGACGTACCACCATCTACAATTGGAGTAAAATATTGAGTTAAGGTCCAAAGCATTAATTATGACATGAATTTGATAGATTTTGCTTGTCTACGTGTCAATCATGAATTTATTTAGGTACTGCATGATTATAGAAAGTAATGGATAATTTGTTTTTAAGTTCTTCCAAGTTTTTTTTTATTTTATAGATGGAACTAGAAATATTTTCGTGTTGGATGATTAATTATTTTTAATTAATCTTGAAATAAAGGTTTGGTAACGATTTTTGAAACTATTTAAAATTTGGGTCGTTACAAATAAGACTTGCAATTCGCCAAAAATGAACATACCCGAAGTTATCTTGACATCGAAAACCACATTTCATTGGCTCGATTCCAATCGAATAAGACTACCAATTCGCCAAATATGAACAAACCCGAAGTTATCATGAAATCGAAAACCACATTTCATTTGCTCAATTCCAATCGAATTAGACTAGCAATTTGCAAAAAATGAACAAACCCGAAGTTATCATGAAATCGAAAACCACATTTCATTCGCTCAATTCCAATCGAATTAGACTAGCAATTTGCAAAAAATGAACAAACCCGAAGTTATCATAAAATCGAAAATCACATTTCATTAGTTCGTTTCCAATCGAATTAGACTAGCAATTCGTTAAAAATGAACAAACCCGAAGTTATCGTGAAATCGAAAACCACATTTCATTGGCTCGTTTCTAATCGAATTAGACTTGCAATTCGCCAAAAATAAACAAACACGAAGTTATCTTGAAATCAAAAACCGCATTTCATTGGCTCGATTCCAATCGAATTAGACTTGCAATTCGCCAAAAATGAACAAACCCGAAGTCATCTTTAAATCAAAAACCACATTTCATTGGCTCGATTCCACTCGAATTAGACTAGCTATTCGACAAAAACAGATAGACAAAAAGTTTTTATGAAATCGAAAACCAATTTTCATTGGCTCGATTCTAATCGAATTACATTAGTAATTCGCCAAAAACGAACAAGCCTAAATTTATCATGAAATCGAAAACCATATTTCATGGCTCGATTCCAATCGAATTGGACTCGTAATTCTCCAAAAATGAACAAACGTGAACTTATCATGAAATCGAAAACCACATTTCATTGGCTCGGTTCCAATCGAATTAGACTAGCATTTCGCTAAAAACGAACAAACCCGAAGTTATCATGAAATTGAAAAACCACATTTCATTGGCTCGATTCCAGTCGAATTAGACTAGCTATTCGCCAAAAACAAACAGACAAAAAGTTATTATGAAATCGAAAACCAATTTTCATTGGCGCGATTCCAATCGAATTACATTAGTAATTCGCAAAAAACGAACAAACCTAAAGTTATCATGAAATCGAAAACCACATTTCATGGCTCGATTCCAATCGAATTAGACTAGCAATTCGCCAAAAGTGAACAAAAGCGAAGTTGTCATGAAATCGAAAACCACATTTCATGGCTCGATTCCAATCGAATTAGATTAGCAATTTGCCAAATATGAACAGACCCAAAGTTATCATGAAATCGAAATACACGTCTCATTAGCTCGATTCCAATCTAATTAGACTAGCAATTCGCTAAAAATGAACAAACCCGAAGTTATCATGAAATCGAAAACCACATTTCATGGCTCGATTCCAATTAAATTAGACTAGCAATTCGCCAAAAACAAACAAACCTGAAGTTATCATGAAATCGAAAACCACATTTCATTGGCTCGATTCGAATCGACCTAGACTTGCAATCCGCCAAAAATGAACAAACCCGAAGTTATCATGAAACCGAAAACCAAATTCCATTTGCTTGATTCCAATCGAATTAGACTAGCAATTCGCTAAAAATGAACAAACCTGAAGTTATCATGAAATCGAAAATCACATTTCATTGGCTCGATTCCAGTTGAATTAGACTAGCTATTCGCCAAAAATAAACAGACAAAAAGTTATTATGAAATCGAAAACCAATTTTCATTGGCTCGATTCCAATCGAATTACATTAGTAATTCGCCAAAAACGAACAAAGCCGAAGTTATCATGAAATCGAAAACCACATTTCATTGGCTCGATTCTAATCGAATTAGACTAGCAATTCGCCAAAAACAAACAATACCGAAGTTATCATTAAATCAAAAGCAATTTTTCACTGGTTCGATTCCAATCGAATTAGACTACCAATTCGCCAAAAACAAACAAACCCGAAGTTATCATGAAATCGAAAACCACATTTCGTCGACTTGATTCGAATCGAATAAGACTAGCAATTCGCCAAAAATGAATAAACCCGAAGTTATCATGAAATCGAAAGTAACATTTCATTGGCTCGATTCCAATCTAATTAGACTAGCAATTCGCAAAAAATGAACAAATCCGAAGTTATCATGAAATTGAAAACCACATTTCATTGGCTCGATTCCAATCGAATTTGACTAGCAATTCGTTAAAAATGAACAAACCCGAAGTTATCGTGAAATCAAGAACCACATTTCATTGGCTCGATTCCAATCGAATGAGACTTGCGATTCGCCAAAAATGAACAAATCCAAAGTTATCCTGAAATCGAAAACCACATTTCATTGGCTCGATTGCAATCGAATTAGACTAGCTATTCGCCAAAAACAAACAGACCAAAAGTTATTAAAAATTCCAAAACCAATTATCATTGGCTCGACTCCAACCGAAGTACATTAGTAATTCGCTAAAAACAAACAAACCTAAAGTTATCATGAAATCGAAAACCATATTTCATGGCTCGATTCCTATCGAATTAAACTAGCAATTCGCCGAAAGTGAACAAACGCAAAGTTGTCATGAAATCGAAAACCACATTACATGGCTCGATTCCAACTGAATTAGATTAGCAATTCGCCAAAAATGAACAGACCCGAAGTTATCAAGAAATCGAAAACCAAATTACATTTGCTTGATTCCAATCGACTTAGACTAGCAATTCGCTAAAAACGAACAAACCCGAAGTTATCATGAAATCGAAAACCACAGTTCATGGCACGATTCCAATTGGATTAGACTAGCAATTCGCCAAAAACATACAAACCTGAAGTTATCATGAAATCGAAAACCACATTTCATTGGCTCGATTCCAATCGAACCAGACTAGCAATTCGCCAAAAATGAGTTATCATGAAATCGAAAACCAAATTCCATTTGCTTGACTCCAATCGAATTAGACAAGCAATTCGCCAAAAATGAACAAACGCGAAGTTATCATGAAATCGAAAGTCACATTGCATGGCTCGATTCCAATCGAATTAGACTAGCAATTTGCCAAAAATGAACGGACCTGAAGTTATCATGAAATCGAAATACACATTTCATTGGCTCGATTCCAATCGAATTAGACTAGCAATTCGCTAAAAATGAACGAACCCGAAGTTATCATGAAATCGAAAACCACATTTCATGGCTTGACTCCAATTGAATTAGACTAGCAATTCGCCAAAAACAAACAAACCTGAAGTTATCATGAAATTGAAAACCATATTTCATTGGCTCCTTTCCAATCAAACTAGACCAGCAATTCGCCAAAAATGAACAAACCTGAAGTTATCATAAAATCGAAAACCAAATTCCATTTGCTTGATTCCAATCGAATTAGACTAGCAATTCGCCAAAAATGATCAAACCCGAAGTTATCACGAAATCGAAAATCACATTTCATGGTTCGATTCCAAACGAATTAGACTAGCAATTCGCCAAAAAAGAATAGACCCGAAGTTATCGTGAAATCGAAATATGCGTTTCTTTGGCTCAATTCCAATCGAATTAGACTAGCAATTCTCTAAAAATGAACAAACCCAAGTTATCATGAAATCGAAAACCACATTTCATTTGCTCGATTCTAATCGAATTAGACTAGCAATTCGCCAAAAACAAACAAAGCCGAAGTTTTCATTAAATCAAAAGTAATTTTTCACTAGTTCGATTCCAATCGAATTAGACTAGCAATTTGCCAAAAACAAACAAACCTGAAGTTATCGTGAAACCGAAAACCTAATTCCATTTGCTTGATTCCAATCGAATTGGACTAGCAATTCGCCAAAAATGATCAAACCCAAAGTTATCTTGAAATCGAAAACCACATTTCATGGTTCGATTCCAATCGAATTAGACTAGCAATTCGCCAAAAAAGATTAGACCCGAAGTTATCGTGAAATCGAAATACACGCTTCTTTTGCTCAATTCTAATCGAATTAGACTAGCAATTCGCTAAAAACGAATAAACCAGAAGTCATCGTGAAATCGAAAACCACATTGCATTGGCTCGATTCTAATCGAATTAGACTAGCAATTCGTCAAAAACAAACAAACCCGAAGTTATCATTAAATCAAAAGCAATTCTTCACTGGTTCGATTCCAATCGAATTAGACGAGCAATTCGCAAAAAACAAACAAACCCGAAGTAGTCATGAAATCGAAAACCACATTTCGTCAACTCGATTCCAATCGAATTAGACTAGCAATTCGAAAAAATGAACAAACCAGAAGTTATCCTAAAATCAAAAACCACATTTCGTTGGCTAGATTCCAATCGAATTACGCTAGCACTTCGCCAAAAGTGAACAAACGCGAAGTTGTCATGAAATCGAAACCCACATTTCATGGCTCGATTGCAATCGAATTAGATTTGCAATTCGCCAAAAATGAACAGATCCGAAGTTATCATGAAATCGAAATACACGTCTCACTGGCTCGATTCCAATCGAATTAGACTAGCAATTCGCTAAAAATGAACAAATCCAAAGTTATCATGAATTCGAAAACAACATTTCATGGCTCGATTCCAATCGGATTAGACTAGCAATTCTCTAAAAACGAACAAACCCGAAGTTATCATGAAATCGAAAACCACATTTCATTGGCTCGATTCTAATCAAATTAGACTACATATTCGCCAAAAACAAACAAAGCCGAAGTTATCATTAAATCAAAAGCAATTTTTCACTGGTTCGATTCCAATCGAATTAGACTATCAATTCGCCAAAAATAAACAAACCCGAAGTTATCATGAAATCGAAAACCACATTTCATCGACTCGATTCAAATCGAATAAGATTAGCAATTCGCCAAAAATGAACAAACCCGAAGTTATCATTAAATCGAAAGCCACATTTCATTGGCTCGATTCCAATCGAATTAGACTAGCAATTCGCAAAAAATGAACAAACCAGAAGTTATCATGAAATTGAAATACACGTTTCATTGGCTCGATTCCAATCGAACTTGACTAGCAATTCGTTAAAAATGAACAAACCCGACGTTATCGTGAAATCGGAGACCACATTTCATTGGCTCGATTCCAATCGAATGAGACTTGCAATTCGCCAAAAATGAACAAATCCAAAGTTATCTTGAAATCAAACCCACATTTCATTGGCTCGATTGCAATCGAATTAGACTAGCTATTCGCTAAAAACAAACAGATCAAAAGTTATTAAAAATTCGAAAACCAATTATCATTGGCTCGACTACAACCGAAGTACATTAGTAATTCGCCAAAATTGAACAAACCTAAAGTTATCATGAAATCGAAAACCATATTTCATGGCTCGATTCCTATCGAAGTAGACTAGCAATTCGCCAAAAGTGAACAAACGCAAAGTTGTCATCAAATCGAAAACCACATTACATAGCTCGATTCCAATTGAATAAGATTAGCAATTCGCCAAAAATGAGCAGACCCGAAGTTATCATGAAATCAAAATACATGTCTCATTGGCTTGATTCCAATCGAATTAGACTAGCAATTCGCTAAAAATGAACAAACCCGAAGTTATCATGAAATCGAAAACCACAGTTCACAGCTCGATTCCAATTGGATTAGACTAGCAATTCGCCAAAAACATACAAACCTGAAGTTATCATGAAATCGAAAACTACATTTCATTGGCTCGATTCCAATCGAACTAGACTAGCAATTCGCCAAAAATGAACAAACCCGAAGTTATCATGAAACCGAAAACCAAATTCCATTTGCTTGACTCCAATCGAATTAGACTAGCAATTCGCCAAAAAATGAACAAACGCGAAGTTATCATGAAATCGAAAGTCACATTGCATGGCTCGATTCCAATCAAATTAGACTAGCAATTTGCCAAAAATGAACAGACCCGAAGTTATCATGAAATTGAAATACACATTTCATTGGCTCGATTCCAATCGAATTAGACTAGCAATTCGCTAAAAATGAACAAACCCGAAGTTATCATGAAATCGAAAACCACATTTCATGGCTCGATTCCAATTGAATTAGACTAGCAATTCGCCAAAAACAAACAAACCTGAAGTTATCATGAAATTGAAAACCACATTTCATTGGCTCCTTTCCAATTGAACTAGACTAGCAATTCGCTAAAAACGAACAAACCTGAAGTTATCATGAAACCGAAAACCAAATTCCATTTGCTTGATTCCAATCGAATTAGACTAGCAATTCGCCAAAAATGATCAAACCCGAAGTTATCACGAAATCGAAAACCACATTTCATGGTTCGATTCCAATCGAATTAGACTAGCAATTCGCCAGTAAAGAATAGACCCGAAGTTATCGTGAAATCGAAATACACGTTTCTTTGGCTCAATTCCAATCGAATTAGACTAGCAATTCTCTAAAAAACGAACAAACCCAAAGTTATCATGAAATCAAAAACCACATTTCATTTGCTCGATTCTAATCGAATTAGACTAGCAATTCGCCAAAAACAAACAAAGCCGAAGTTGTCATTAAATCAAAAGTAATTTTTCACTGGTTCGATTCCAATCGAATTAGACTAGCAATTTGCCAAAAACAAACAAACCTGAAGTTATCGTGAAACCGAAAACCTAATTCCATTTGCTTGATTCCATTTGAATTGGACTAGCAATTCGCCAAAAATGATCAAGCCCGAAGTTATCATGAAATCGAAAACCACATTTCATGGTTCGATTCCAATCGAATTAAACTAGTAATTCGCCAAAAAAGTTTAGACCCGAAGTTATCGCGAAATCGAAATACACGCTTCTTTGGCTCAATTCCAATCGAATTAAACTAGCAATTCGCTAAAAACGAACAGACCAGAATTTATTTTGAAATCGAAAACCACATTTCATTGGCTCGATTCTAATCGAATTAGACCAGCAATTCGTCAAAAACAAACAAACCCGAAGTTATCATTAAATCAAAAGCAATTTTTCACTGGTTTGATTCCAATCGAATTAGACGAGCAATTCGCAAAAAACAAACAAACCCGAAGTAATCATGAAATCGAAAACCACATTTCGTCGACTCGATTCCAATCGAATTAGACTAGCAATTCGAAAAAATGAACAAACCCGAAGTTATCCTAAAATCAAAAACCACATTTTGTTGGCTAGATTCCAATCGAATTACACTAGCACTTCGTCAAAAGTGAACAAACGCGAAGATGTCATGAAATCGAAACCCACATTTCATGGCTCGATTGCAATCGAATTAGATTAGCAATTCGCCAAAAATGAACAGACCCGAAGTTATCACGAAATCGAAATACACATCTCACTAGCTCAATTCCAATCGAATTAGACTAGCAATTCGCTAAAAATGAACAAATCCGAAGTTATCATGAAATCGAAAACCACATTTCATTGGCTCGATTCCAATCTAACTAGACTAGCAATTCGCCAAAAATGAACAAACCCGAAGTTATCATGAAACCGAAAACCAAATTCCATTTGCTTGACTCCAATCGAATTAGACTAGCAATTCGCTATAAACGAACAAACCTGAAGTTATCATGAAATCGAAAACCACATTTCATTGGCTCAATTCCAGTCGAATTAGACTAGCTATTCGCTAAAAACAAACAGACAAAAGTTATTATGAAATCAAAAACCAATTTTCATTGGCTCGATTCCAATTAAATTACATTAGTAATTCGCCAAAAAACCCAAAGTTATCATGAAATCGAAAACCACATTTCATGGCTCGATTCCAATCGAATTAGACTAGCAATTCGCCAAAAATGAGCAAACGCAAAGTTATCATGCAATCGAAAGCCACATTGCATGGCTTTATTCCAATCG
This sequence comes from Olea europaea var. sylvestris, assembly GCF_002742605.1. Classification (NCBI taxonomy): domain Eukaryota; kingdom Viridiplantae; phylum Streptophyta; class Magnoliopsida; order Lamiales; family Oleaceae; genus Olea; species Olea europaea. Next base: position 564,742 of record NW_019263622.1, on the reverse strand, counting down.
AATTAGACTAGCAATTTGCCAAAAATGAACAGACCCGAAGTTGTCATGAAATCGAAATACACGTTTCATTGGCTCGATTCCAATCGAATTAGACTAGCAATTCGCTAAAAATGAACAAACCCGAAGTTATCATGAAATCGAAAACCACATTTCATGGCTCGATTCCAATTGAATTAGACTAGCAATTCGCCAAAAACAAACAAACCTGAAGTTTCCATGAAATCGAAAACCACATTTCATTGGCTCGTTTCCAATCGAACTCGACAAAAAATTGCCACAAATGAACAAACCTGAAGTTATCATGAAACCGAAAACCAAATTCCATTTGCTTGATTCCAGTCGAATTAGACTAGCAATTCGCCAAAAATGAACAAACGCGAAGTTATCATAAAATCGAAAGCCAGATTTCATGGCTCTATTCCAATCGAATTAGACTAGCAATTCGCCAAAAAAGAATAGACTCGAAGTTATCGTGAAATCGAAATATACGTTTCTTTGGCTCAATTCCAATCGAATTAGACTAGCAATTCTCTAAAAACGAACAAATCCGAAGTTATCATGAAATTGAAAACCACATTTCATTGGCTCGATTCTAATTGAATTAGACTAGCAATTCGCCAAAAACAAACAAACCCGAAGTTATCATTAAATCAAAAGCAATTTTTCACTGGTTCGATTCCAATCGAATTAGACTAGCAATTCGCCAAAAACAAACAAACATGAAGTTATCATGAAACCGAAAACAAAATTCCATTTGCTTGATTCCAAACGAATTTGACTAGCAATTCGCCATAAATGATCAAACTCGGAGTTATCATGAAATTGAAAACTACGTTTCATGGTTCGATTCCAATCGAATTAGACTAGCAATTCGCCAAAAAAGAATAGACCCGAAGTTTTCTTGAAATCCAAATACACGTTTCTTTGCCTCAATTCCAATCGAATTAGACTAGCAATTCTCTAAAAACGAACAAACCCGAAGTTATCATGAAATCGAAACCACATTTCATTGGCTCGGTTCTAATCAAATTAGACTAGCAATTCGCCAAAAACAAACAAAGCCGAAGTTATCATTAAATCAAAAGCAATTTTTCACTGGTTCGATTCCAATCGAATCAGACTAACAATTCGCCAAAAACAAACAAACCCGAAGTAATCATGAAATCGAAAACCACATTTCGTCGACTCGATTCCAATCGAATTAGACTAGCAATTCGCCAAAAACGAACAAACCCGAAGTTATCCTGAAATCAAAAACCACATTTCATTAGCTCGATTCCAATCGAATTACACTAGCAATTCGCCAAAAGTGAACAAACGCGAAGTTGTCATGAAATCGTAAACCACATTTCATGGCTCGATTCCAATCGAATTAGATTAGCAATTCGCCTAAAATGAACAGACCCGAAGTTATCATGAAATCGAAATACACGTCCCAGTGGCTCAATTCCAATCGAACTAGACTAGCAATTCGCTAAAAATGAACAAACCCGAAGTTATCATGAAATTGAAAACCACATTTCATGGCTCGATTCCAATTGAACTAGACTAGCAATTCGCCAAAAAGGAACAAACCCAAAGTTATTGTGAAATCGAAAACCAAATTCCATTTGCTTGATTCCAATCGAATTAGACTAGCAATTCGCCAAAAACGAACAAACCTGAAGTTATCATGAAATTGAAAACCACATTCCATTGGCTCGATTCCAATCGAATTAGACTAGCAATTCGTCAAAAACAAACAAACCCGAAGTAATCATGAAATCGAAAACCACATTTCGTCGACTCGATTTCAATCGAATTGGACCAGCAATTCGCCAAAAATGAACAGACCCGAAGTTATCATGAAATTGAAATACATGTTTCTTTGGCTCGATTCCAATCGAATTAGACTAGCACTTCGCTAAAAACGAACAAACCCGAAGTTATCATGAAATCGAAGACCAGATTTCATGGCTTGATTCCAATAGAATTAGACTAGAAATTCGCCAAAAACGAACAAACCTGAAGTTATCATGAAATCGAAAACCACATTCCAATGGCTCAATTCCAATCAAACTAAACTAGCAATTCGCCAAAAACGAAAAAACCCGAAGTTATCATGAAATCGAAAACCACATTTCATTGGCTCGATTCCAAAAAATTAGACTAGCTATTCGCCAAAAACAAACACACAAAAAGTTATTATGAAATTGAAAACCAATTTTCATTGGCTCGATTCCAATTGAATTACATTTGTAATTCGCTAAAAACGAACAAACCTAAAGTTATCATGAAATCGAAAACCACATTTCATGGCTCGATTCCAATCGAATTAGACTAGCAATTCGCCAAAAATGAACAAACGCGAAGTTATCATGAAATCGAAAGCCACATTTCATGGTTCGAATCCAATCGAATTGGACTAGCAATTCGCCAAAAATGAACAGACCCGAAGTGATCATGAAATCGAAATACACATTTCATTGGCTCGATTCCAATCGAATTAGACTAGCAATTCGCTAAAAACGAACAAACCCAAAGTTATCATGAAATCGAAAACCACATTTCATTGGCTCGATTCAAATCGAATTAGACTAGCAATTCGCCAAAAACAAACCAACCAGAAGTTATCATTAAATCAAAAGCAATTTTTCACTAGTTCGATTCCAATCGAATTAGACTAGCAATTCGCCAAAAACAAACAAACCCGAAGTAATCCTGAAATCAAAAATCCCATTTCGTCGACTCGATTCCAATAGAATTGGACTAGCAATTCACCAAAAATGAACAGACCCGAAGTTATCATGAAATCAAAATACATGTTTCATTGGCTTGATTCCAATCGAATTAGACAAGCATTTCACTAAAAACGAACAAACGCGAAGTTATCATGAAATCGAAAACCCGATTTCATGGCTCGATTCCAATAGAATTAGACGTGCAATTCGCCAAAAACGAAAAACCTGAAGTTATCATGAAATCGAAAACCACATTTCATTGGCTCGATTCCAATCAAACTAGACTAGCAATTCCCCAAAAACGAACAAACCCAAAGTAATCATGAAATCGAAAACCAAATTCCATTTGCTTGATTCCAATCGAATCAGACTAGTAATTCGCTAAAAACGAACAAACCCGAAGTTATCATGAAATCGAAAACCACATTTCATGGCTCGATTCCAATTGAATTAGACTAGTAATTCGCCAAAAACAAACAAACCTGAAGTTATCATGAAATCGAAAGCCACATTTCATTGGCTCCTTTCCAATCGAACTAGACTAGCAATTCACCAAACATGAACAAACCTGAAGTTATCATGAAACCGAAAACCAGATTCCATTTGCTTGATTCCAATCGAATTAGACTAGCAATTCGCCAAAAACGAACAAACCTGAAGTTATCATGAAATTGAAAACCACATTCCATTGGCTCGATTCCAATGGAATTAGACTAGCAATTCGCCAAAAAAGAATAGACTCGAAGTTATTGTGAAATCGAAATACACGTTTCTTTGGCTCAATTCCAATCAAATTAGACTAGCAATTCTCTGAAAACGAACAAACCCGAATTTATCATGAAATCAAAAACCACATTTCATTGGCTCGATTCTAATCGAATTAGACTAGCAATTCGCCAAAAACAAACAAACCCGAAGTAATCATGAAATCGAAAACCACATTTCGTCTACTCGATTCCAATCGAATTGGACCGCAATTCCCCAAAAATGAACAGACCCGAAGTTATCATGAAATTGAAATACATGTTTCGTTGGCTCGATTCCAATCGAATTAGACTAGCACTTCGCTAAAAACGAACAAACCCGAAGTTATCATGAAATCGAAGACCAGATTTCATGGCTCGATTCCAATAGAATTAGACAAGCAATTCGCCAAAAACGAACAAACCTGAAGTTATCATGAAATCGAAAACCACATTCCATTGGCTCGATTCCAATCAAACTGAACTAGCAATTCGCCAAAAACGAAAAAACCCGAAGTTATCATGAAATCGAAAACCACATTTCTTTGGCTCGATTCCAATCGAATTAGACTAGCTATTCGCCAAAAACAAACACACAAAAAGTTATTATGAAATCGAAAACCAATTTTCATTGACTCGATTCCAATCGAATTACATTTGTAATTCGCCAAAAACGAACAAACCTAAAGTTATCATGAAATCGAAAACCACATTTCATGGCTCGATTCCAATCGAATTAGACTAGCAATTCGCCAAAAATGAACAAACGCGAAGTTATCATGAAATCGAAAGCCACATTTCATGGTTCGATTCCAATCGAATTGGACTAGCAATTCACCAAAAATGAACAGACCCGAAGTTATCATGAAATCGAAATACACATTTCATTGGCTCGATTCCAATCGAATTAGACTAGCAATTCGCTAAAAACGAACAAACTCGAAGTTATCATGAATTCGAAAACCTCATTTCATGGCTCGATTCCAATTGAATTAGACTAGCAATTCGCCAAAAACAAACAAACCTGAAGTTATCATGAAATCAAAAACCATATTTCATTGGCTCGATTCCAATCGGGCTAGACTAGCAATTCGCCAAAAAATGAACAAACCTAAAGTTATCATGAAATCGAAAACCAAATTCCATTTGCTTGATTCCAATCGAATTAGGCTAGCGATTCGCCAAAAATGATAAAACCCGAAGTTATCATGAAATCGAAAACCACATTTCATGGTTCGATTCCAATCGAATTAGACTAGCAATTCGCCGAAAAAGAATAGACTCGAAGTTATCGTGAAATCGAAATACACATTTCTTTGGCTCAATTCCAATTGAATTAGACTAGCAATTCTCTAAAAACGAACCAACCTGAAGTTATCATGAAATTGAAAATCACATTTCACTGGCTCGATTCTAATCGAATTAGGCTAGCAATTCGTCAAAAACAAACAAACCCGAATTTATCATTAAATCAAAAGTAATTTTTCACAAATTCGATTCCAATTGAATTAGAGTAGCAATTCGCCAAAAACAAACAAACCCCAAGAAATCATGAAATCGAAAACCACATTTCGTCGACTCGATTCCAATCGAATTAGACTAGCAATTCGCCAAAAATGAACAGACCCGAAGTTATCATGAAATTGAAATACATGTTTCGTTGGCTCGATTCCAATCGAATTAGACTAGCACTTCGCTAAAAATGAACAAACCCGAAGTTATCATGAAATCGAAGACCAGATTTCATGGCTCGATTCCAATAGAATTAGACAAGCAATTCGCCAAAAACGAACAAACCTGAAGTTATCATGAAATCGAAAACCACATTCCATTGGCTCGATTCCAATCAAACTGAACTAGCAATTCGCCAAAAATGAAAAAACCCGAAGTTATCATGAAATCGAAAACCACATTTCTTTGGCTCGATTCCAATCGAATTAGACTAGCTATTCGCCAAAAACAAACAGACAAAAAGTTATTATGAAATCAAAAACCAATTTTCATTGGCTCGATTCCAATCGAATTACATTTGTATTTCGCCAAAAACGAACAAACCTAAAGTTATCATGAAATCGAAAACCACATTTCATGGCTCGATTCCAATCGAATTAGATTAGCAATTCGCCAAAAATGAACAAACGCGAGTTATCATGAAATCGAAAGCCACATTTCATGGTTCGATTCCAATCGAATTGGACTAGCAATTCAACAAAAATGAACAAACCCGAAGTTATCATGAAATCGAAATACACATTTCATTGGCTCGATTCCAATCGAATTAGACTAGCAATTCGCCAAAAACGAACAAACTCGAAGTTATCATGAAATCGAAAACCACATTTCATGGCTCGATTCCAATTGAATTAGACTAGCAATTCGCCAAAAACAAACAAACCTGAAGTTATCGTGAAATCAAAAACCACATTTCATTGGCTCGATTCCAATCGGGCTAGACTAGCAATTCGCAAAAAAATGAACAAACCTAAAGTTATCATGAAATAGAAAACCAAATTCCATTTGCTTGATTCCAATCGAATTAGGCTAGCGATTCGCCAAAAATGATAAAACCCAAAGTTATCATGAAATCGAAAACCACATTTCATGGTTCGATTCCAATCGAATTGGACTAGCAATTCGCCAAAAAAGAATAGACCCGAAGTTATCGTGAAATCGAAATACACATTTCTTTGGCTCAATTCCAATCGAATTAGACTAGCAATTCTCTAAAAATGAACAAACCTGAAGTTATCATGAAATCGAAAACCACATTTCACTGGCTCCATTCTAATTGAATTAGGCTAGCAATTCGTCAAAAAACAAACAAACCCGAAGTTATCATTAAATCAAAAGCAATTTTTTACAAATTCGATTCGAATTGAATTAGAGTAGCAATTCGCCAAAAATAAACAAACCCCAAGAAATCATGAAATCGAAAACCACATTTCGTCGACTCGATTCCAATCGAATTAGACTAGCAATTCGCCAAAAATGAACAGACCCGAAGTTATCATGAAATCGAAATACATGTTTCATTGGCTCGATTCCAATTGAATTAGACTAGCACTGCGCTAAAAACGAACAAACCCGAAGTTATCATGAAATCGAAAACCAGATTTCATGGCTCGATTCCAATAGAATTAGACTAGCAATTCGCCAAAAATGAACAGACCCGAAGTTATCATGAAATCGAAAACCACATTTCATTGGCTCGATTCGAATTGAATTAGACTAGCACTGCGCTAAAAACGAACAAACCCGAAGTAATCAAGAAATCGAAAGTAACTTTTCACTGGTTCGATTCCAATTGAACTAGACTAGCAATTCGCCAAAAACAAACGAACCCGAAGTTATCTTGAAATCCAAAACCACATTTCATTGGCTCGATTCCAATCGAATTAGACTAGCTATTCGCCAAAAACAAACAGACCAAAAGTTATTATAAATTCGAAAACCAATTTTCATTGGCTCGATTCCAATCGAATTACATTAGTAATTTGCCAAAAACGAACAAACCTAAAGTTATCATGAAATCGAAAACTATATTTCATGGCTCGATTCTAATCGAATTAGACTAGCAATTCGCCAAAAGTGAACAAACGCGAAGTTATCATGAAATCGAAAAACACATTTCACGGCTCGATTCCAATCGAATTAGACTAGCAATTCCAAAAAAATGAACAGACCCGAAATTACCATAAAATCGAAATACACGTCTCATTAGCTCGATTCCAATCGAATTAGACTTGCAATTCGCTAAAAATGAACAAACCTGAAGTTATCATGAAATCGAAAGCCACATTTCATTGGCTCGATTCCAATCGAACTAGACTAGCAATTCGGCAAATATGAACAAACCCGAAGTTATCATGAATCCGAAAACCAAATTCCATTTGCTTGATTCCAATCGAATTAGACTAGCAATTCGCCAAAAGTGAACAAACGCGAAGTTATCATGAAATCGAAAACCACATTTCATGGTTCGATTCCAATCGAATTAGACTAGCAATTCGCCAAAAGTGAACAAACGCGAAGTTATCATGAAATCGAAAACCACATTTCATGGTTCGATTCCAATCGAATTAGACTAGCAATTCGCCAAAAGTGAACAAACGCGAAGTTATCATGAAATCGAAAACCACATTTCATGGTTCGATTCCAATCGAATTAGACTAGCAATTCGCCAAAAGTGAACAAACGCGAAGTTATCATGAAATCGAAAACCACATTTCATGGTTCGATTCCAATCGAATTAGACTAGCAATTCGCCAAAAGTGAACAAACGCGAAGTTATCATGAAATCGAAAACCACATTTCATGGTTCGATTCCAATCGAATTAGACTAGCAATTCGCCAAAAGTGAACAAACGCGAAGTTATCATGAAATCGAAAACCACATTTCATGGTTCGATTCCAATCGAATTAGACTAGCAATTCGCCAAAAGTGAACAAACGCGAAGTTATCATGAAATCGAAAACCACATTTCATGGTTCGATTCCAATCGAATTAGACTAGCAATTCGCCAAAAGTGAACAAACGCGAAGTTATCATGAAATCGAAAACCATATTTCATGGCTCGATTCCAATCGAATTCGACTAGCTATTCGCCAAAAACGAACAAACAAAAAGTTATTATGAAATCGTAAACCAATTTTCATTGGCTCGATTTCAATCAAATTACATTAGTAATTCCCCAAAAACGAACAAACCTAAAGTTATCATGAAATCGAAAACCACATTTCATGGCTCGATTCGAATTGAATTAGACTAGTAATTTGCCAAAAATGAACAAACTCGAAGTTATCATGAAATCGAAAACCACATTTCATGGCTCGATTCGAATTGAATTAGACTAGTAATTTGCCAAAAATGAACAAACTCGAAGTTATCATGAAATCGAAAACCACATTTCACTGTCTCGATTCCAATCGAATTAGACTAGCAATTCACCAAAAATGAACAAACCCGAAGTTATCATGAAATCGAAAACCACATTTCATTGGCTCGATTCCTATCGAATTAGACTAGCAATTCGCCAAAAAAAAACCGAAATAATCATGAAATCGAAAACCACATTTCATGGTTCGATTCCAATCGAATTAGACAAGTAATTCGCCTAAAATGAACTGACCCGAAGTTATCATGAAATCGAAATACACGTTTCATTAGCTCGATTCCAATCGAATTAGACTTGCAATTCGCCAAAAACGAACAAACCTGAAGTTGTCATGAAATCAAAAACCACATTTCATTGGCTCGATTCCAATCGAACTAGACTAGCAATTCGGCAAAAATGAACAAACCTGAAGTTATCATGAAACCGAAAACCAAATTCCATTTGCTTGATTCCAATCGAATTAGACTAGCAATTCGGCAAAAACGATCAAACCCGAAGTTATCATGAAATTGAAAACCACATTTAATGGTTCGATTCCAATCGAATTAGACTAGCAATTCGCCAAAAATGAATAGACCTGAAGTTATCGTGAAATCGAATTACACGTTTGTTTGGCTCAATTCCAATCGAATTAGACTAGCAATTCTCTAAAAATGAACAAACCCGAAGTTATCATGAAATCGAAAACCACATTTCATTGGCTCGATTCGAATTGAATTAGACTAGCAATTTGCCAAAAACAAACAAGCCCGAATTTATCATTAAATCAAAAGTAACTTTTCACTAGTTCGATTCCAATTGAATTAGACTAGCAATTCGCCAAAAACAAACGAACCCGAAGTTATCTTGAAATCGAAAACCACATTTCATTGGCTCGATTCCAATCGAGTTAGACTAGCTATTCGCTAAAAACAAACAAACCAAAAGTTATCATAAAATCGTAAACCAATTTTCATTGGCTCGATTCAAATCGAATTACATTAGTAATTCCCCAAAAACGAACAAACCTAAAGTTATCATGTAATCGGAAATCACATTTCATGGCTCGATTCCAATCGAATTAGACAAGCAATTTGCCAAAAATGAACAAACCCGAAGTTATCATGAAATCGAAAACCACATTTCATTGTCTCGATTCCAATCGAATTAGACTAGCAATTCCCAAAAATGAACAAACCCGAAGTTATCATGAAATCGAAAAGCACATTTCATTGGCTCGATTCCTATCGAATTAGACTAGCAATTCACCAAAAAAACCCGAAGTTATCATGAAATCGAAAACCGCATTTCATGGTTCGATTACAATCGAATTAGACAAGCAATTCGCCAAAAATGAACTCACCCGAAGTTATCATGAAATCGAAATACACGTTTCATTAGCTCGATTCCAATCGAATTAGACTAGCAATTCGCTAAAAATGAACAAAGGCGAAGTTATCATGAAAACGAAAACCACATTTCATTGGCTCGATTGCGACAAAATTAGACTAGCAATTCGCCAAAGATGAACAATCCTAAAGTTATCATGAAATCAAAAACCACATTTCAATGACTCGATTCCAATCGAATTAGACTAGCAATTCGCCAAAAATGAACAAACCCAAAGTTATTATGAAAATCGAAAACCACATTTAACGGCTCGATTCCAATCGAATTAGACTAGCAATTCGCCAAGAATGAATAGACCCGAAGTTATCATGAAATCGAAATACACTTTTAATTGGCTCGATTCCAATCGAATTAGACTAGCGATTCGCTAAAAATGAACAAACCCGAAGTTATCATGAAATCGAAAATCACATTTCATTGGCTCGATTCCAATCTAATTAGACTAGCGATTCGCGAAAAACAAACAAACTCGAAGTTATCGGGAAATTAAAAGCCACTTTTCAGTGGCTCAATTCCAATCGAATTAGACTAGCAATTCGCCAAAAATGAACAAACCCAAAGTTGTTTGCTTTTATGAAATAAAAAACCGCATTTCATTGACTCGATTCCAATCAAGTAGGACTAGCAATTGGCCAAAAGTGAACAAACTCGAAGTTATCATGAAATCTAAACCCACATTTCGATGGCTCGATTCCAATCGAATTACACTAGCAATTCGCAAAAAATGAACAAACCCGAATTTATCATGAAATCGAAAACCACATTTCATTGGCTCGATTCCAATTGAATTAGACTAGCAATTCGTTAAAAATGAACAAACCTGAAGTTATCGTGAAATCGAAAACCACATTTCATTAGCTCGATTCAAATCGAATTAGACTAGCAATTTGCCAAAAATGAACAATTTCGAAGTTATGATGAAATCGAAAGCCACTTTTCACTGGCTCGATTCCAATCGAATTAGACTAGCAATTCGCCAAAAATGAACAAACCCGAAGTTGTTTGTTATCATGAAATCGGAAACCACATTTCATTGACTCGATTCCTATCGAATAAGACTAGCAATTCGCCAAAAATGAACAAACCCGAAGTTATCATGAAATCGAAAACCACATTTCATGGCTCGATTCCAATCGAATTAGACTAGCAATTCGCCAAAATTGAATAGACCTTAAGTTATCATGAAAAAGAAATGCACATTTCATTGGTTCGATTTCAAACGAATTAGACTAGCAATTCGCAAAAAATGAACAAACCCGAAGTTATCATGAAATCGAAAACCACATTTCATTAGCTCGATTCCAATCGAATTAGACTAGCAATTCGTCAAAAACAAATAGACAAAAAGTGATTATGAAATCGAAAATAAATTTTTATTAGCTCGATTCCAATCGAATTACATTTGTAATTCATCAAAAATGAACAAACCTAAAGTTATCATGAAATCGAAAACCACATTTCATGGCACGATTCCAATCGAATTAGACTAGCAATTCGCCAAAAAAGAATAGACCCGAAGTTATCGTGAAATCGAAATACACATTTCTTTGGTTCAATTCCAATCGAATTAGACTAGCAATTCTCTAAAAACGAACAAACCTGAAGTCATCATGAAATCGAAAACCACATTTCATTGGCTCAATTCTAATCGAATTAGACTAGCAATTCGCCAAAAACAAACAAACCCGAAGTTATCATTAAATCAAAAGCAATTTTTCACTAATTCGATTCCAATTGAATTAGACTAGCAATTCACCAAAAATAAACAAACCCCAAGAAATCATGAAATCGAAAACCACATTCCATCGACTCGATTCCAATCGAATAAGACTAGCAATTCGCCAAAAATGAACAGACCCGAAGTTATCATAAAATCAAAATACATGTTTCACTGGCTCGATTCCAATTGAATTAGACTACCACTTCGCTAAAAACGAACAAACCCGAAGTTATCATGAAATCGAAAATCAGATTTCATGGCTCGATTCCAATAGAATTAGACTAGCAATTCGCCAAAAACGAACAAACCTGAAGTTATCATGAAATCAAAAACCACTTTTCATTGGCTCGATTCGAATTGAATTCGACTAGCAATTCGCCAAAAATGAACAAACCCGAAGCAATCATGAAATCAAAAGTAACTTTTCACTAGTTCGATTCCAATTGAATTAGACTAGCAATTCGCCAAAAACAAACGAACCCGAAGTTATCTTGAAATCGAAAACCACATTTCATTGGCTCGATTCCAATCGAATTAGACTAGCTATTCGCCATAACAAATAGACCAAAAGTTATAATAAATTCGAAAACCAATTTTCATTGGTTCGATTCCAATCGAATTACATTAGTAATTTGCCAAAAACGAACAAGCCTAAAGTTATCATGTTCTTGAAAACCGTATTTCATGGCTCGATTCCAATCGAATTAGACTAGCAATTCGCCAAATGTGAACAAACTCGAAGTTATCATGAAATCGAAAACCACATTTCACGGCTCGATTCCAATCGAATTAGACTAGCAATTCCCCAGAAAGGAACAGACCCGAAATTATCATAAAATCGAAATAGACGTCTCATTAGCTCGATTCCAATCGAATTAGACTAGCAATTTGCTAAAAATGAACAAACCCGAAGTTATCATGAAATCGAAAACCACATTTCATGGCTCGATTCCAATCGAATTAAACTAGCAATTCGCCAAAAATAGACAAACCTGAAGTTATCATGAAATCGAAAACCACATATCATGGCTCGCTTCCAATCGAATTAGACTAGCAATTCGCCAAAAACGAACAAACCTGAAGTTGTCATGAAATCAAAAACCACATTTCATTGGCTCGATTCCAATCGAATTAGACTACCAATTTTTCGAAAACGATCAAACCCGAAGTTATCATGAAATTGAAAACCACTTTTCATTGGCTCGATTTCAATCGAATTACATTAGTAATTCCCCAAAAACGAACCAACAAAAAGTTATTATGAAATCGAAAACCACTTTTCATTGGCTCGATTTCAATCGAATTACATTAGTAATTCCCCAAAAACGAACCAACAAAAAGTTATTATGAAATCGAAAACCACTTTTCATTGGCTCGATTTCAATCGAATTACATTAGTAATTCCCCAAAAACGAACCAACAAAAAGTTATTATGAAATCGAAAACCACTTTTCATTGGCTCGATTTCAATCGAATTACATTAGTAATTCCCCAAAAACGAACCAACAAAAAGTTATTATGAAATCGAAAACCACTTTTCATTGGCTCGATTTCAATCGAATTACATTAGTAATTCCCCAAAAACGAACCAACAAAAAGTTATTATGAAATCGAAAACCACTTTTCATTGGCTCGATTTCAATCGAATTACATTAGTAATTCCCCAAAAACGAACCAACAAAAAGTTATTATGAAATCGAAAACCACTTTTCATTGGCTCGATTTCAATCGAATTACATTAGTAATTCCCCAAAAACGAACAAACCTAAAGTTATCATGAAATCGAAAACCATATTTCATGGCTCGATTCCAATCGAATTAAACTAGCAATTCGCCAAAAATAAACAAACCTGACGTTATCATGAAATCGAAAACCACATTTCGTTGGCTCGATTCCAATCGAATTCGACTAGCTATTCGCCAAAAACGAACAAACAAAAAGTTATTATGAAATCGTAAACCAATTTTCATTGGCTCGATTTCAATCGAATTACATTAGTAATTCCCCAAAAACGAACAAACCTAAAGTTATCATGAAATCGAAAACCACATTTCATGGCTCGATTCCAATAGAATTAGACTAGTAATTTGCCAAAAATGAACAAACTCGAAGTTATCATGAAATCGAAAACCACATTTCACTGTCTCGATTCCAATCGAATTAGACTAGCAATTCACCAAAAATGAACAAACCCGAAGTTATCATGAAATCGAAAACCACATTTCATTGGCTCGATTCCTATCGAATTAGACTAGCAATTCGCCAAAAAAAAACCGAAATAATCATGAAATCGAAAACCACATTTCATGGTTCGATTCCAATCGAATTAGACAAGTAATTCGCCTAAAATGAACTGACCCGAAGTTATCATGAAATCGAAATACACGTTTCATTAGCTCGATTCCAATCGAATTAGACTAGCAATTCGCTAAAAACGAACAAAGGCGAAGTTATCATGAAAACGAAAACCACATTTAATGGGTCGATTCCAATCGAATTAGACTAGCAATTCGCCAAGAATGAATAGAGCCGAAGTTATCATGAAATCGAAATACACTTTTAATTGGCTCGATTCCAATCGAATTAGACTAGCAATTCGCTAAAAATGAACAAACCCGAAGTTATCATGAAATCGAAAACCACATTTCATTGGCTCGATTCCAATCGAATTAGACTAGCGATTCGCCAAAAAAATAAACTCGAAGTTATCATGAAATTAAAAGCCACTTTTTAGTGGCTCGATTCCAATCGAATTAGACTAGCAATTTGCCAAAAAATGAACAAACCCGAAGTTGTTTGCTTTCATGAAATCGAAAACCACATTTCATTTACTCGATTCCTATCAAATAAGACTAGCAACTGGCCAAAAATGAAAGAACCCGAAGTTATCATGAAATCGAAACCCACATTTTAATGGCACGATTCCAATCGAATTACACTAGCAATTCGCAAAAAATGAACAAACCCGTAGTTATCATGAAATCGAAAACCACATTTCATTGGCTCAATTCCAATCGAATTAGACTAGCAATTCGTTAAAAATGAACAAACCCGAAGTTATCGTGAAATCGAAAACCACATTTCATTAGCTCGATTCCAATCGAATTAGACTAGCAATTTGCCAAAAATGAACAATTTCGAAGTTATCATGAAATCGAAAGCAACTTTTCATTGGCTAGATTCCAATCGAATTAGACTAGCAATTCGCCAAAAATGAACAAACCCGAAGTTGTTTGTTATCATGAAATCGAAAACCACATTTCATCGACTCGATTCCTATCGAATAAGACTAGCAATTCGCCATAAACGAACAAACCCGAAGCTATCATGAAATCGAAAACCACATTTCATGGCTCGATTCCAATCGAATTAGACTAGCAATTCGCCAAAATTGAACAGACCTTAAGTTATCATGAAATCGAAATGCACGTTTCGTTGGTTCGATTTCAATCGAATTAGACTAGCAATTCGCAAAAAATGAACAATACCGAAGTTATCATGAAATTGAAAACCACATTTCATTAGCTCGATTCCAATCTAATTAGACTAGCAATTCTCCAAAAACAAATAGACAAAAAGTTATTATGAAATCGAAAACCAATTTTCATTGGCTCGATTCCAATCGAATTACATTAGTAATTCGCCAAAAATGAAAAAACCTAAAGTTATCGTGAAATTGAAAACCACTTTTCATGGCTCGATTCCAATCGAATTAGACTAGCAATTCGCCAAAAATGAAACAAACATGAAGTTATCATGAAATCGAAAGCCACATTTCATGGCTCGATTCCAATTGAATTAGACTAGCAATTCGCCAAAAATGAATAGACCCTAAGTTATCATGAAATCGAAATACACGTTTCATTGGCTCGATTCCAATCGAATTAGACTAGCAATTCACTAAAAACGAACAAACCCGAAGTTATCATGAAATCGAAAACCACATTTCATGGCTCGATTCCAATTGAATTAGACTTGCAATTCGCCAAAAACAAACAAACCCGAAGTTATCATGAAATCAAAACCCACATTTCGTTGGCTCGATTCAAATCGAGCTAGACTAGCAATTCGCCAAAAATGAACAAACCGGAAGTTATCATGAAACCGAAAACCAAATTCCATTTGCTTGATTCAAATCGAACTAGACTAGCAATTCGCCAAAATTGAACAGACCTTAAGATATCATGAAATCGATATGCACGTTTCGTTGGTTCGATTTCAATCGAATTAGACTAGCAATTCTCAAAAAAGAACAATCCCGAAGTTATCATGAAATTGAAAACCACATTTCATTAGCTCGATTCCAATCGAATTAGACTAGCAATTCGCCAAAAACAAACAGAAAAAAAGTTATTATGAAATCGAAAACCAATTTTCAGTGGCTCGATTCCAATCAAATTACATTAGTAATTCGCCAAAAACGAAAAAACCTAAAGTTATCATGAAATCGAAAACCACTTTTCATGGCTCGATTCCAATCGAATTAGACTAGCAATTCGCCAAAAATGAACAAACGCGAAGTTATCATGAAATCGAAAGCCACATTTCATGGCTCGATTCCAATTGATTTAGACTAGCAATTCGCCAAAAATGAACAGACCCGAAGTTATCATGAAATCGAAATACACGTTTCATTGGCTCGATTCCAATCGAATTAGACTAGCAATTCACTAAAAATGAACAAACCCGAAGTTATCATGAAATCGAAAACCACATTTCATGGCTCGATTCCAATTGAATTAGACTTGAAATTCGCCAAAAACAAACAAACTTGAAGTTATCATGAAATCGAAACCCACATTTCGTTGGCTTGATTCAAATCGAGCTAGACTCGCAATTCTCCAAAAATGAACAAACCTGAAGTTATCATGAAACCGAAATCCAAATTCTGTTTGCTTGATTCAAATCGAATTAGACTAGCAATTCGCCAAAATTGAACAGACCTTAAGTTATCATGAAATCGAAATGCACGTTTCGTTGGTTCAATTTCAATCGAATTAGAGTAGCAATTCGTAAAAAACGAACAATCCCGAAGTTATCATGAAATTGAAAACCACATTTCATTAGCTCGATTCCAATCGAATTAGACTAGCAATTCGCCAAAAAAAACAGACAAAAAGTTATTATGAAATTGAAAACCAATTTTCATTGGCTCGATTCCAATCGAATTACATTAGTAATTCGCCAAAAACGAAAAAACCTAAAGTTATCATGAAATCGAAAGCCACGTTTCATTGGCTCGATTCCCATCAATTAGACTAGCAATTCACCAGAAACGAACAAACCCGAAGTTATCATGAAATCGAAAACCACATTTCATGGCTCGATTCCAATTGAATTAGACTTACAATTCGCCAAAAATAAACAAACCTGAAGTTATCATGAAATCGAAACACACATTTCATTGGCTCGATTCAAATCGAGCTAGACTAGCAATTCGCCAAAAATGAACAAACCTAAAGTTATCATGAAACCAAAAACCAAATTCCGTTTGCTTGATTCAAATCGAATTAGACTAGTAATTCGTCAAAAATTATAAAACCCGAAGTTATCATGAATTCGAAAACCACATTTCATGGTTCGATTCCAATCGAATTAGACTAGCAATTCGTCAAAAAAGAATAGGCCCGAAGTTATCGTGAAATCGAAATACACGTTCCTTTTGCTCAATTCCAATCGAATTAGACTAGCAATTCTCTAAAAACGAACAAACCAAAAGTTATCATGTAATCGAAAACCACATTTCATTGGCTCGATTCTAATCGAATTAGACTAGCAATTGGCCAAAAACAAACAAACCCAAAGTTATCATTAAATCAAAAGCAATTTTTCACTCGTTCGATTCCAATCGAATTAGACTAGCAATTCGCCAAAAAAGAAAAAACCCGAAGTTATCATAAAATAGAAAACCACATTTCGTTGGCTCGATTCCAATCGAATTAGACTAGCAATTCGCCAAAAATGAACAAACCCGAATTTATCATGAAATCAAAAACCACATTTCATTGGCTCGATTCCAATCGAATTAGACTAGCAATTCGTTAAAGATGAACAAACCCGAAGTTATCGTGAAATCGAAAACCACATTTCATTGCCTCGATTCCAATCGAGTTAAACTTACAATTTGCCAAAAATGAACAAATCCGAAGTTATCTTGAAATCGAAAGCCACATTTCATTGGATCGATTCCAATCGAATTAGACTAGCATTCGCCAAAAACAAACAGACCAAAAATTATTATAAATTCGAAAACCAATTTTCATTGGCTCGATTCCAATCGAATTACATTAGTAATTCGCCAAAAATGAACAAACCTAAAGTTATCATGAAATTGAAAACCATATTTCATGGCTCGATTCCTATCGAATTAGACTAGTAATTCGCCAAAAGTGAACAAACGCGAAGTTGTCATGAAATCGAAAGCCACATTTCATAGCTCGATTCCAATCGAATTAGATTAGCAATTCGCCAAAAATGAACAGGCCCGAAGTTATCATGAAATCGAAATACACTTCTCATTGGCTCGATTCCAATCAAATTAGACTAGCAATTCGCTAAAAACGAACAAACCCGAAGTTATCATGAAATCGAAAACCACATTTCATGGCTCGATTTCAATCGAATTAGACTAGCAGTTCGCCAAGAACGAACAAACCTGAAGTTATCATGAAATTGAAAACCACATTTCATTGGCTCGATTCCAATCGAACTAGATTAGCAATTCGGCAAAAAAGAACAAACCCAAAGTTATCATGAAACCGAAAACCAAATTCCATTTGCTTGATTCCAATCGAATTAGACTAGCAATTCGCCAAAAACGATCAAACCCGAAGTTATCATGAAATCGAAAACCACATTTCATGGTTCGATTCCAATTGAATTAGACTAGCAATTCGCCAAAAATGAATTGACCCGAAGTTATCGTGAAATTGAAAAACACGTTTGTTTGGCTCAATTCCAATTGAATTAGACTTGCAATTCTCTAAAAACGAACAAACCCGAAGTTATCATGAAATCAAAAACCACATTTCATTGGCTCGATTCGAATTGAATTAAACAAGCAATTTGCCAAATACAAACAAACCGGATTTATCATTAAATCAAGAGTAACTTTTCACTGGTTCGATTCCAATTGAATTAGACTAGCAATTCGCCAAAAACAAACAAACCCGAAGTTATCTTGAAATCGAAAACCACATTTCATTGGCTCGATTCCAATCGAATTAGACTAGCAATTCGCCCAAAATGAATAGACCCAAAGTTATCGTGAAATCGAAATACATGTTTCTTTGGCTCAATTCCGATCGAATTAGACTAGCAATTCTCTTAAAACGAACAAACCCGAAGTTATCATGAAATCGAAAACCACATTTCATTGGCTCGATTCGAATTGAATTAGACTAGCAATTAGCCAAAAACAAACAAACCCGAATTTATCATTAAAACAAAAGTAACATTTCACTAGTTAGATTCCAATTGAATTAGACTAGTAATTCGCCAAAAACAAACAAACCCGAAGTTATCTTGAAATCGAAAACCACATTTCTTTGGCTCGATTCCAATTGAATTAGACTAACTATTCGCCAAAAACAAACAGACCAAAAGTTATTGTAAATTCGAAAACCAATTTTCATTGGCTCGATTCCAATCGAATTACATTAGTAATTCGCCAAAAACCAACAAACCTAAAGTTATCATGAAATCGAAAACCATATTTCATGGCTCGATTCCAATCGAATTAGACTAGCAATTCGTCAAAAATGAACAAACGCGAAGTTATCATGAAATCGAAAACCACATTTCATGGCTCGATTCCAATCGAACTAGAATAGCAATTCGCTAAAAATGAACAGACCCGAAGTTATCATGAAATCGAAATACACGTTTTACTGGCTCGATTCCAATCGAATTAGACTAGCAATTCGCTAAAAATGAACAAACCCGAAGTTATCATGAAATCGAAAACCACATTTCATTGGCTCGATTCCAATCGAACTAGACTAGCTATTCGCCATAAACGAACAAACAAAAAGTTATTATGACATCGTAAACCAATTTTCATTGGCTCGATTCCAATCGAATTACATTAGTAATTCGCCAAAAACGAACAAACCTAAAGTTATCATGAAATCAAAAACCACATTTCATTTGCTCGATTCCAATCGAATTAGACTAGCAATTTGCCAAAAATGAACAATTTCGAAGTTATCATGAAATTGAAAGCCACTTTTCACTGGCTCGATTCCTATCAAATTAGACTAGCAATTCGCCAAAAATGAACAAACCCGAAGTTATCATGAAATCAAAAACCACATTTCATTCCCTCGATTCCAATCGAATTTGACTAGCAATTCGCCAAAAAAAACAAACCCGAAGTTATCATGAAATCGAAAACCACATTTCATGGTTCGATTCCTATCGAATTAGACTAGCAATTCGCCAAAAATGAACAGACCCGAAGTTATCATGAAATCGAAATACACGTTTCATTAGCTCAATTCCAATCGAATTAGACTAGCAATTCGCCAAAAATGAATTGACCCGAAGTTATCATGAAATCAAAATACACTTTTAATTGGCTCGATTCCAATCGAATTAGACTAGCAATTCGCTAAAAATGAACAAATCCGAAGTTATCATGAAATTGAAAACCACGTTTCATTGCTTCGATTCCAATCGAATTAGACTAGTGATTCGCCAAAAACAAACAAACTCGAAGTTATCATGAAATTAAAAGCCACCTTTCAGTGGCTCGATTCCAATCAAATTAGACTAGCAATTCGCCAAAAATGAACAAACCTGAAGTTGTTTGTTATCATGAAATCGAAAACCACATTTCATCGACTCGATTCCTATCGAATAGGACTAGCATTTTGCCAAAAATTAACAAACCCGAAGTTGTCCTGAAATCGAAAACCACAATTCACGACTCGATTCCAATCGAATTAGACTGGCAATTCACTAAAATTGAACAGGACCTTAAGTTATCATGAAATTGAAATACTCGTTTTATTGGTTCGATTGCAATCGAATTAGACTAGCAATTCGCAAAAAATGAAAAAACCCGAAGTTATCATGACATCGAAAACCACATTTCATTAGCTCGATTCCAATCGAATTAGTCTAGCAATTTGCCAAAAATGAACAATTTCGAAGTTATCATGAAATCGAAAGCCACTTTTCACTGGCTCAATTCCAATCGAATTAGACTAGCAATTCGCAAAAAATGAACAAACCCGAAGTTGTTTGTTATCATGAAATCGAAAACCACATTTCATTGACTCGATTCCAATCGAATAAGACTAGCAATTCGCCAAAAATGAACAAACCCGAAGTTATCATGAAATCGAAACCACAATTCATGGCTCGATTCCAATCGAATTAGAATGGCAATTCGCCAAAATTGAACAGACCTTAAGTTATCAGGAACTCGAAATACACGTTTTATTGGTTCGATTGCAATCGAATTAGACTAGCAATTCGCAAAAAATGAACAAACCCGAAGTTATCTTGAAATCGAAAACCACATTTCATTAGCTCGATTCCAATCGAGTTAGACTAGCAATTTTGCCAAAAACGAACAATTTCGAAGTTATCATGAAATCGAAAGCCACTTTTCACTGGCTCGATTCCAATCGAATTAGACTAGCAATTTGCCAAAAATGAACAAACCCGAAGTTGTTTGTTATCATAAAATCGAAAAATACATTTTATTGACTCGATTCCTATCGAATAAGACTAGCAATTCTCCAAAAACGAACAAACCCGAAGTTATCATGAAATCGAAAACCACATTTCATGGCTCGATTCCAATCGGAGTAGACTAGCAATTCGCCAAAATTGAACAAACCTTAAGTTATCATGAAAGCGAAATGCACGTTTCATTGGTTAAATTTCAATCGAATTAGACTAGCAATTCGCCAAAAACGAACAAACCCAAAGTTATCATGAAATTGAAAACCACATTTCATTAGCTCGATTCCAATCGAATTAGACTACCAATTTTCCAAAAAGGAACAATTCCGAAGTTATCATGAAATTGAAAGCCACCTTTCACTGGCTCGATTCCAATCGAATTAGACTAGATATTTGCCAAAAACGAACAATCCTGAAGTTATCATGAAATCAAAAACCACATTTCATTGGCTTGATTCCAATTGAGTTAGACTAGCAATTCGCCAAAATTGAACAAACCCGAAGTTATCAAGAAATCGAAAACCACTTTTTCATTGGCTCGATTCCAATCGAATTAGACAAGCAATTCGCCAAATATGAACAAACGGGAAGTTATCATGAAATCGAAAACCACATTTCATGGCTTGATTCCAATCGAATTGGACTAGCAATTCGCAAAAAATCAATAGATCCGAAGTTATCATGAAATTGAAATACACGTTTCATTAACTCGATTCCAATCGAATTAGACAAGCAATTCGCCAAAAGCGAACTAACCCGAAATTATCATGAAATTGAAAACCACATTTCATTGGTTCGATTCCAATCGAATTAGACTAGAAATTCGTCAAAAATGATAAAACCCAAATTTATCATGACATCGAAAACCACATTTCATGGTTCGATTCCAATCAAATTAGACTAGCATTTCGCCAAAAATGAAAAGACCCGAAGTTATCATGAAATCGAAATACACGTTTCGTTGGTTTGATTTCAATCGAATTAGACTAGCAATTCGTAAAAAATGAACAAACCCGAAGTTATCATGAAATCGAAAACCACATTTCATTAGCTAGATTCTAATCGAATTAGACTAGCAATTTGCCAAAAATGAACAATTTCGAAGTTATCATGAAATCGAAAGCTACTTTTCACTGGCTTGATTCCAATCCAATTAGACTAGCAATTCCCCAAAAATGAAGAAACCCGAAGTTGTTTGTTATCATGAAATCTAAAACCAGATTTCATTGACTCGATTCCTATCGAATAAGACTAGCAATTCGCCAAAAACGAACAGACCCGAAGTTATCATGAAATCGAAAACCACATTTCATGGCTCGATTCCAATCGAATTAGACTGGCAATTCGCCAAAAAGGAACAATTCCGAAGTTATCATTAAATTGAAAGCCACTTTTCACTGCCTTGATTCCGATCGAATTAGACTAGCAATTTGCCAAAAATGAACAATCCCAAAGTTATCATGAAATCGAAAACCACATTTCATTGGCTCGATTCCAATCGAATTAGACAAGCAATTCGCCAAACATGAACAAACGCGAAGTTATCATGAAATCGAAAATCACATATCATGGCTTGATTCAAATCAAATTAGACTAGCAATTCACCAAAAATCAATAGACTCGAAGTTATCATCAAATAGAAATACACGTTTCATTGGCTCGATTCCAATCGAATTAGACTAGCAATTCGCCAAAAGCGAAGAAACCCGAAATTATCATGAAATTGAAAACCACATTTCATTGGCTCGATTCCAATCGAATTAGACTAGAAATTCGCCAAAAATGATAAAACCCAAAGTTATCATGACATCGAAAACCACATTTCATGGTTCGATTCCAATCGAATTAGACTAGCAATTCGCCAAAAATGAAAAGACACGAAGTTATCATGAAATCGAAATGCACGTTTCATTGGTTTGATTTCAATCAAATTAGACTAGCAATTCGCCAAAAACAAACAAACGCGAAGTTATCATTAAATCAAAAGTAACTTTTCACTGGTTCGATTCCAATCGAATTAGACTAGCAATTCGCCAAAAAAGAACAAACCCAAAGTTAATTGTTATCATGAAATCGAAAACCAAATTTTGTTGACTCAATTCCAATCAAATAAGACTAGCAATTCGACAAAAATGAACAAACCCGAAGTTATCATGAAATCGAAAACCACATTTCAATGTCTCGATTCCAATCGAATTAGACTAGCATTTCGCCAAAATTGAACAGTCCTTAAGTTATCATGAAATCGAAATACACGTTTCATTGGTTCGATTTCAATCGAATTAGACTTGCAATTCGCAAAAAAATGAACAAATCCGAAGTTATCATGAAATCTAAAACCATATTTCATTAGCTCGATTCCAATCGAATTAGACTAGCAATTTGCCAAAAATGAACAATTTCGAAGTTATCATGAAGTCGAAAGCCACTTTTCACGGGCTCGATTCCAATCCAATTAGACTAGCAATTCGCCAAAAATAAACAATCCCGAAGTTGTTTGTTATCATGAAATCGAAAACCACATTTCATTGACTCGATTGCTATCGAATAAGACTAGCAATTCACCAAAAATGAACAAACCCGAAGTTATCATGAAATCGAAAACAACGTTTCATGGCTCGATTCCAATCAAATTAGACTAGCAAATCGCCAAAATTGAACAGACCTTAAGTTATCATGAAATCGAAATGCACGTTTCATAGGTTCGATTTCAATCAAATTAGACTAGCAATTTGCCAAAAACGAACAATCCCGAAGTTATCATGAAATCAAAAACCACATTTCATTGGCTTGATTCCAATCGATTTAGACTAGCAATTCACCAAAAATGAACAAACCCGAAGTTATCAAGAAATCTAAAACCACATTTCATTGGCTCGATTCCAATCGAATTAGACAAGCAATTCGCCAAACATGAACAAATGCAAAGTTATCATGAAATCGAAAACCACATTTCATGGCTTGATTCCAATCGAATTAGACAATAATTTCGCCAAAAATCAATAGACCCGAAGTTATCATGAAATCGAAATACACGTTTCATTGGCTCGATTCCAATCGAATTAGACTAGCAATTTGCCAAAACCAAACAACCCAAAATTATCATGAAATTGAAAACCACATTTCATTGGCTCGATAAAAATAGAATTAGACTAGAAATTCGCCAAAAATGATAAAACACAAAGTTATCATGACATCGAAAACCACATTTCATGGTTCGATTCCAACCGAATTAGACTAGTAATTCGCCAAAAATGAAAAGACCCGAAGTCATCATGAAATCGAAATACACGTTTCATTGGTTTGATTTCAATCGAATTAGACTAGCAATTCGCAAAAAATGAACAAACCCGAAGTTATCATGAAATCGAAAACCACATTTCATTGGCTCGATTCCAATCGAATTAGACTAGCAATTCGCAAAAAATGAACAAACCCGAAGTTATCATGAAATCGAAAACCACATTTCATTAGCTCGATTCCAATTGAATTAGACTAGCAATTTGCCAAAAATGAACAATTTCAAAGTTATCATTAAATCGAAAGCCACTTTTCACTGGCTTGATTCCAATCCAATTAGACTAGCAATTCCCCAAAAATGAACAAACCCAAAGTTGTTTGTTATCATGAAATCGAAAACCACATTTCATTGACTCGATTCCTATCGATTAAGACTAGCAATTCGCCAAAAACGAACAAACCCGAAGTTATCATGAAATCGAAAACCACATTTCATGGCTCGATTCCAATCGAATTAGACTAGCAATTCGCCAAAAAGGAACAATTCCGAAGTTATCATGAAATCGAAAGCCACTTTTCATTGGCTCGATTCCAATCGAATTAGACTAGCAATTTCCCAAAAAGGAACAATTCCAAAGTTATCATGAAATCGAAAGCCACTTTTAATCGGCTTGATTCCAATCGAATTAGACAAGCAATTCGCCAAACATGAACAAACCCGAAGTTATAATGAAATCGAAAACCACATTTCATTGGCTCGATTCCAATCGAATTCGACAAGCAATTCGCCAAACATGAACAAACGCGAAGTTATCATGAAATCGAAAACCACATCTCATGGCTTGATTCCAATCAAATTAGACTAGTAATTCACCAAAAATCAATAGAATCGAAGTTATCATGAAATAGAAATATACGTTTCACTGGCTCGATTCCAATCGAATTAGACTAGCAATTCGCCAAAAGCGAACAAACCCGAAATTATCATGAAATTGAAAACCACATTTCATTGGCTCGATTCCAATCGAATTAGACTAGAAATTCGCCAAAAATGATAAAACCCAAAGTTATCATGACATCGAAAACCACATTTCATGGTTCGATTCCAATCGAATTAGACTAGCAATTCGCCAAAAATGAAAAGACCCGAAGTTATCATGAAATCGAAATACACGTTTCATTCGTTTGATTTCAATTGAATTAGACTAGCAATTCGTAAAAAATGAACAAACCCTAAGTTATCATGAAATCGAAAACCACATTTCATTAGCTCGATTCCAATCGAATTAGACTAGCAATTTGCCAAAAATGAACAATTTTCGAAGTTATCATGAAATCGAAAGCCACTTTTCACTGGCTCGATTCCAATCGAATTAGACTAGCAATTCGTCAAAAATGAACAAACCCGAAGTTGTTTGTTATCATGAAATTGAAAACCACATTTCATTGACTCGATTCCTATCGAATAAGACTAGCAATTCGCCAAAAATGAACAAACCCGAAGTTATCATGAAATCGAAAACCACATTTCATGGCTCGATTCCAATCGAATTAGACTAGCAATTCGCCAAAAAGGAACAATTTCGAAGTTATCATAATCGAAAGCCACTTTTCACTGGCTCGATTCCAATCGAATTAGACTAGCAATTTGCCAAAAACGAACAATCCCAAAGTTATCATGAAATCAAAAACCACATTTCATTGGCTTGATTCAAACCGATTTAGACTAGCAATTCGCCAAAAATGAACAAACCCAAAGTTATCAAGAAATCGAAAACCACATTTCATTGTCTCGATTCCAATCGAATTAGACTAGCATTTCACCAAAATTGAACAGTCCTTAATTATCATGAAATCGAAATACACGTTTCATTGGTTCGATTTCAATCGAATTAGACTTGCAATTCGCAAAAAATGAACAAATCCAAAGTTGTCATGAAATCGAAAACCATATTTCATTAGCTCGATTCCAATCGAATTAGACTAGCAATTTGCCAAAAATGAACAATTTCGAAGTTATCATGAAGTCGAAAGCCACTTTTCACTGGCTCGATTCCAATCCAATTAGCCTAGCAATTCGCCAAAAATAAACAGACCCGAAGTTGTCTGTTATCGTGAAATCGAAAACCACAGTTCATTGACGCGATTCCTATCGAATAAGACTAGCAATTCACCAAAAATGAACAAATCCGAAGTTATCATGAAATCGAAAACCACATTTCATGGCTCGATTCCAATCGAATTAGACTAGCAAATCGCCAAAATTGAACAGACCTTAAGTTATCATGAAATCGAAATGCACGTTTCATTGGTTCGATTTCAATCGAATTAGACTACAAATTCGCAAAAAACGAACAAACCCGAACTTATCATGAAACCGAAAACCACATTTCATGGTCGATTCCGATCGAATTAGACTAGCAAATCGCCAAAATTGAACAGACCTTAAGTTATCATGAAATCGAAATGCACGTTTCACAGGTTCGATTTCAATCAAATTAGACTAGCAATTTGCCAAAAATGAACAATCCCGAAGTTATCATGAAATTAAAAACCACATTTCATTGGCTTGATTCCAATCAATTTAGACTAGCAATTCGCCAAAAATGAACAAACCCGAAGTTATCAAGAAATCGAAAACCACATTTCATTGGCTCGATTCCAATCGAATTAGACAAGCAATTCACCAAACATGAACAAATGCGAAGTTATCATGAAATCGAAAACCACATTTCATGGCTTGATTCCAATCGAATTAGACTATCAATTCGCCAAAAATCAATAGACCCGAAGTTATCATGAAATCGAAATACACGTTTCATTGGCTTGATTCCTATCGAACTGGACTAGCAATTCGCCAAAAGCGAACAACCCGAAATTATCATGAAATTGAAAACCACATTTCGTTGGCTCGATTCCAATCGAATTAGACTAGCAATTCGCCAAAAATGATCAAACCCAAAGTTATCATGAAATCAAAAACCACATTTCATGGTTCGATTCCAATCGAATTAGACTAGCAATTCGCCAAAAATGAACAGACCCGAAGTTATTGTGATATCGAACTACACGTTTCTTTGGCTCAATTCGAATCGAATTAGACTAGCAATTCTCTAAAAACGAACTAACCCAAAGTTATCATGAAATCAAAAACCACATTTCATTGGCTCGATTCCAATCGAATTAGACTAGCAATTCGTCAAATGCGAACAAACCCGAAATTATCATGAAATTGAAAACCACATTTCATTGGATCGATTCCAATCGAATTAGACTAGCAATTCGCTAAAAATGATCAAACCCAAAGTTATCATGAAATCAAAAACCACATTTCATGGTTCAATTCCAATCGAATTAGAGTAGCAATTCGCCAAAAATGAACAGACCCGAAGTTATCGTGAAATCAAACTACACGTTTCATTGGCTCAATTGCAATCGAATTAGACTTGCAATTCTCTAAAAACGAACAAACCCAAAGTTATCATGAAATCAAAAAGCACATTTCAGTGGCTCGATTCCAATCGAATTAGACTAGCAATTCGCCAAAAACAAACAAACCTGAAGTTATCATTAAATCAAAAGCAACTTTTCACTGGTTCGATTCCAATCGAATTAGACGAGCAATTCGCCAAAAAAGAACAAACCCAAAGTTATTTGTTATCAAGAAATCGAAAACCACATTTCGTTGACTCGATTCCAATCGAATAAGACTAGCAATTCGACAAAAATGAACAAACCCAAAGTTATCATGAAATCGAAAACCACATTTCATTGTCTCCGTTCCAATCGAATTAGACTAGCATTTCGCTAAAATTGAACAGTCCTTAAGTTATCATGAAATCGAAATACACGTTTCATTGGTTCGATTTCAATCGACTTATACTAGCAATTAGTAAAAAATGAACAAACCCGAAGTTATCATGAAATCGAAAACAACGTTTCATTAGCTCGATTCCAACCGAATTAGACTAACAATTTGCCAAAAATGAACAATTTCGAAGATATCATGAAATCGAAAGCCACTTTTCACTGGCTCGATTCCAATCGAATAAAACTAGCAATTCGCCAAAAATGAACAAACCCAAAGTTGTTTGTTATCATGAAATCGAAAACCACATTTCATTGACTCGATTCCTATCGAATAAGACTAGCAATTCGCCAAAAATGAACAAAGCCGAAGTTATCATGAAATCGAAAACCACATTTCATGGCTCGATTCCAATCGAATTAGACTAGCAATTCGCCAAAATTGAACAGACCTTGAGTTATCATGAAATCGAAATGCACATTTCATTGGTTCGATTTCAATCGAATTAGACTAGCAATTCGTAAAAAATGAACAAACCCAAAGTTCTCATGAAATCGAAAACCACATTTCATTAGCTCGATTCCAATCGAATTAGACTAGCAATTTGCCAAAATGGAACAATTTCGAAGTTATCATCAAATCGAAAGCCACTTTTCACTAGCTCGATTCCAATCGAATTAGACTAGCAATTTGCCAAAAATGAACAATCCCGAAGTTATCATGAAATCAAAAACCACATTTCATTGGCTTGATTCCAATCGATTTAGACTAGCAATTTGCCAAAAATGAACAAACCCGAAGTTATCAAGAAATCGAAAACCACATTTCATTGGCTCGATCCCAATCGAATTAGACAAGCAATTCGCCAAACATGAACAAACGCGAAGTTATCATGAAATCGAAAACCACATTTCATGGCCTGATTCCAATCGAATTAGACTAGCAATTCGCAAAAATCAATGGACCCGAAGTTATCATGAAATCGAAATACACGTTTCATTGGCTCGATTCCAATCGAATTAGACTAGCAATTTGCCAAAAGCGAACAAACCCGAAATTATCATGAAATTGAAAACCACATTTCATTGGTTCGATTCCAATCAAATTAGACTAGCAATTCGCCAAAAATGATCAAACCCAAAATTATCATGAAATCGAAAACCACATTTCATGGTTCGATTCCAATCGAATTAGACTAACAATTCGCCAAAAATGATCAAACCCAAAGTTATCATGAAATCGAAAACAACATTTCATGGTTCGATTCCAATCGAATTAGACTAGCGATTCGCCAAAAATGAACAGACCTAAAGTTATCGTGAAATCGAACTACACGTTTCTTTGGCTCAATTCCAATCGAATTAGACTTGCAATTCTCTAAAAACAAAACAAATCTGAAGTTATCATCAAATCAAA
The DNA here is from genome assembly GCF_002742605.1 of Olea europaea var. sylvestris. NCBI lineage: Eukaryota > Viridiplantae > Streptophyta > Magnoliopsida > Lamiales > Oleaceae > Olea > Olea europaea. The sequence goes on along the minus strand of NW_019263622.1, from coordinate 535,114 downwards.
GGCAACTTTTCACTGGTTCGATTCCAATCGAATTAGACTAGCAATTTGTCAAAAAAGAACAAACCCAAAGTTATTTGTAATCAAGAAATCGAAAACCACATTTCGTTGACTCGATTCCAATCGAATAAGACTAGCAATTCGACAAAAATGAACAAACCCGAAGTTATCATGAAATCGAAAACCACATTTCATTTTCTCAATTCCAATCGAATTAGTCTAGCATTTCGCCAAAAATTGAACAGTCCTTAAGTTATCATGAAATTGAAATACACGTTTCATTGGTTCGATTTCAATCGAATTGGACTAGCAATTCGAAAAAAATGAACAAACCCGACGTTATCATTAAATCGAAAACAACATTTCATTAGCTCGATTCCAACCGAATTAGACTAGCAATTTGCCAAAAATGAACAATTTCGAAGTTATCATGAAATCGAAAGCCACTCTTCACTGGCTCGATTCCAATCGAATAAAACTAGCAATTCGCCAAAAATGAACAAACCCGAAGTTGTTTGTTATCATGAAATCGAAAACCACATATCATTGACTCGATTCCTATCGAATAAGACTAGCAATTCGCCAAAAATGAACAAACTCGAAGTTATCATGAAATCGAAAAACACATTTCATGGCTCGATTCCAATCGAATTAGACTAGTAATTCGCTAAAATTGAAGAAACCTTAAGTTATCATGAAATCAAAATGCACGTTTCATTAGTTCGATTTCATTCGAATTAGACTAGCAATCCACAAAAAAGAACAAACCTGAAGTTATCATGAAATCGAAAACCACATTTCATTAGCTCGATTCCGATCGAATTAGACTAGCAAATTACCGAAAAAGAACAATTCCGAAGTTATCATGAAATCAAAAGCCACTTTTCACTAGCTCGATTCCAATCGAATTAGACTAGCAATTTGCCAAAAACGAACAATCCCGAAGTTATCATGATATCGAAAACCACATTTCATTGGCTTGATTCCAATCGATTTAGATTAGCAATTCGCCAAAAATGAACAAACCCGAAGTTATCAAGAAATCGAAAACCACATTTCATTGGCTCGATTCCAATCGAATTAGACAAGTAATTTGCCAAACATGAACAAACGCGAAGCTATCATGAAATCGAAAACCACATTTCATGGCCTCATTCCAATCGAATTAGACAAGCAATTCGCCAAAAATCAATAGACCCGAAGTTATCATGAAATCGAAATACACATTTAATTGGCTCGATTCCAATCGAATTAGACTAGCAATTCGCCAAAAGGGAACAAACCCGAAATTATCATGAAATTGAAACCACATTTCATTGGCTCGATTCCATTCGAATTAGACTAGCAATTCGCTAAAAATGATCAAACCCAAAGTTATCATGAAATCGAAAACCACATTTCAT
>NW_019263622.1:442375-527978 GCF_002742605.1 Olea europaea var. sylvestris | reverse complement strand
GGAACAATTCCGAAGTTATCATGAAATCAAAAGCCACTTTTCACTAGCTCGATTCCAATCGAATTAGACTAGCAATTTGCCAAAAACGAACAATCCCGAAGTTATCATGATATCGAAAACCACATTTCATTGGCTTGATTCCAATCGATTTAGATTAGCAATTCGCCAAAAATGAACAAACTCGAAGTTATCAAGAAATCGAAAACCACATTTCATTGGTTCGATTCCAATCGAATTAGACAAGTAATTTGCCAAACATGAACAAACGCGAAGCTATCATGAAATCGAAAACCACATTTCATGGCCTGATTCCAATCGAATTAGACAAGCAATTCGCCAAAAATCAATAGACCCGAAGTTATCATGAAATCAAAATACACGTTTAATTGGCTCGATTACAATCGAATTAGACTAGCAATTCTCCAAAAGGGAACAAACCCGAAATTATCATGAAATTGAAAACCACATTTCATTGGCTCGATTCCAATCGAATTAGACTAGCAATTCGCTAAAAATGATCAAACCCAAAGTTATCATGAAATCGAAAACCACATTTCATGGTTCGATTCCAATCGAATTAGACTAGCAACTCGCCAAAAATGAACAGGCCCGAAGTTATCGTGAGATCGAACTACACGTTTCTTTGGCTCAATTCCAATAGAATTAGACTAGCAATTCTCTAAAAACGAACAAACCCGAAGTTATCATGAAATCAAAAGTCACATTTCATTAGCTCGATTCCAATCGAATTAGACTGGCAATTCGCCAAAAACAAACAAACCTGAAGTTATTATTAAATCAAAAGCAACTTTTCACTGGTTCGATTCCAATTGAATTAGACTGGCGATTTTCCAAAAAAGAACAAACCCAAAGTTATTTGTTATCAAGAAATTGAAAACCACATTTCGTTGACTCGATTCCAATCGAATAAGACTAGCAATTCGACAAAAATGAACAAACCCGAAATTATCATGAAATCGAAAACCACATTTCATTGTCTCGATTCCAATCGAATTAGACTAGCATTTCGCCAAAATTGAACAGTCCTGAAGTTATTATGAAATCGAAAATCAAATTTCATTCACTCGATTCCTATCGAATAAGACTAGCAGTTCGCCAAAATCAAACAAACCCGAAGTTATCATGAAATCGAAAACCACATTTCATGGCTCGATTCCAATCGAATTAGACTAGCAATTCGCTAAAATTGAACAGACCTTAAGTTATCATGAAATCGAAATGCAGGTTTCATTGGTTCGATTTCAATCGGATTAGACTAGCAATTCGCCAAAAAGGAACAATTCCGAAGTTATCACGAAATCGAAAGCCACTTTTCACTGGCTCGATTTCAATCGAATTATACTAGCAATTTTTCAAAAACGAACAATCCCGAAGTTATCATAAAATCAAAAACTACATCTCATTGGCTTGATTCCAATCGATTTAGACTAGCAATTCGCGAAAAATGAACAGACTCGAAGTTATCAAGAAATCAAAAACCACATTTCATTGGCTCGATTCCAATCGAATTAGACTAGAAATTCGCCAAAAATGATCAAACCCAAAGTTGTCATGTAATCGAGAACCACATTTCATGGTTCGGTTCCAATCGAATTAGACTAGCAGTTCGCCAAAAATGAACAGACCCGAAGTTATCGTGAAATCGAACTACACGTTTCTTTGGCTCAATTCCAATCGAATTAGACTCACAATTCACCAAAAATGAACAGTCCCGAAGTTATCGTGAAATCGAACTACACGTTTCTTTAGCTCAATTCCAATCGAATTAGACTCACAATTCTCAAAAAACGAACAAACCCGAAGTTATCAGGAAATCAAAAACCACATTTCATTGGCTCGATTCCAATCGAATTAGACTAGCAATTCACCAAAAAAAAACTGAAGTTAACATTAAATCAAAAGCAACTTTTCACTGGTTCGATTCCAATCGAATTAGACTAGCAATTCGCCAAAAATGAACAAACCCAAAGTTATTTGTTATCATGAAATCGAAAACCACATTTCGTTGACTCGATTCCAAACGAATAAGGCTAGCAATTCGACAAAAATGAACAAACCTGAAGTTATCACGAAATCGAAAACCACATTTCATTGTCTCGATTCCAATCGAATTAGAATAGCATTTCGCCAAAATTGAAGAGTCCTTAAGTTATCATGAAATCGAATTACACGTTTCACTGGTTCGATTTCAATCGAGTTAGACTAGCAATTCGCCCAAAATGAACAATCCCGAAGTTAACATGAAATCGAAAACCACATTTCATTAGCTCGATTCCAATCGAATTAGACTAGCAATTTACCAAAAATGAACAATTTTCGAAGTTATCATGAAATCGAAAGCCACTTTTCACTGGCTCGATTCCAATCGAATTAGACTAGCAATTCGCCAAAAATGAACAAACCCGAAGTTGTTTGTTATCATGAAATTGAAAACTACATTTCATTGACTCGATTCCTATCGAATAAGACTAGCAATTCCCCAAAAATGAACAAACCCGAAGTTATCATGAAATCGAAAACCACATTTCATGGCTCGATTCCAATCGAATTAGACTCGCAATTCGCCAAAATTGAACAGACCTTAAGTTATCATGAAATCGAAATACACGTTTCATTGGTTCGATTTCAATCAAATTAGACTAACAATTCGCAAAAAATGAACAAACCCGAAGTTCTCATGAAATCGAAAACACATTTCATTAGCTCGATTCCGATCGAATTAGACTAGCAATTTGCCAAAAAGGAACAATTCTGAAGTCATCATGAAATCGAAAGCCACTTTTCACTGGCTCGATTCCAATCGAATTAGACTAGCAATTTGCCAAAAATGAACAATCCTGAAGTTATCATGAAATCAAAAACCACATTTCATTGGCTTGATTCCAATCGATTTAGACTAGCAATTTGCAAAAAATGAACACACTCGAAGTTATCAAGAAATTGAAAACCACATTTCATTGGCTCGATTCCAATAGAATTAGACAAGCAATTCGCCAAACATGAACAAACGCGAAGTTATCATGAAATCGAAAACCACATTTCGTGGCCTGATTCCAATCGAATTAGACTTGCAATTCGCAAAAATCAATAGACCCGAAGTTATCATGAAATCGAAATACACTTTTCATTGGCTCGATTCCAATCGAATTAGACTAGCAATTCGCAAAAAGCGAACAAACCCGAAATTTTCATGAAATTGAAAACCAAATTTCATTGGCTCGATTCCAATCGAATTAGACTAGCAATTCGCCAAAAATGATCAAACCCAAAGTTATCATGAAATCGAAAACCACATTTCATGGGTCGATTCCAATCGAATTAGACTAGCAATTCGCCAAAAATGAACAGACCCGAAGTTATCGTTAAATCGAACTACACATTTCTTTGGCTCAATTCCAATCGAATTAGACTAGCGACTCTCTAAAAACGAACAAACCTAAAGTTATCATGAAATCAAAAACCGCATTTCATTGGATCGATTCCAATCAAATTAGACTAGCAATTCGTCAAAAACAAACAAACCTGAAGTTATCATTAAATCAAAAGCAACTTTTCACTGGTTCGATTCCAATCGAATTAGACTAGCAATTCGCGAAAAATGAACAAACCAAAAGTTATTTGTTATCATGAAATCGAAAACCACATTTCGTTGACTAGATTCCAATTGAATAAGACTAGCAATTCGACAAACATGAACAAAGCCGAAGTTCTCATGAAATAAAAATCCACATTTCATTGTCTCGATTCCAATCGAATTAGACTAGCATTTCGCCAAAATTGAACAGTCCTTAAGTTATCATGAAATCGAAAAACACATTTCATTGACTCGATTCCTATCGAATAAGACAAGTAGTTCGCCAAAAACGAACAAACCCGAAGTTATCTTGAAATCAAAAACCACATTTCATGGCTCGATTCCAATCGAATTAGACTAGCAATTCGCCAAAATTGAACAGAGCTTAAGTTATAATGAAATCGAAATGCACGTTTCATTGGTTCGATTTCTATCGAATTAGACTAGCAATTCGCAAAAAATGAACAAACCCGAAGTTATCATGAAATCGAAAACCACATTTCATTAGCTCGATTCCAATCGAATTAGACTAACAATTTGCCAAAAGGAACAATTCGGAAGTTATCAAGAAATCGAAAGCCTCTTTTCACTGGCTCGATTCCAATCGAATTAGGCTAGCAATTTCCCAAAAACGAACAATCCCGAAGTTATCATGAAATCATAAACCACATTTCAATGGCTTGATTCCAATCGATTTAGACTAGCGATTCGCCAAAAATGAACAAACCCGAGGTTATCGAGAAATCGAAAACCACATTTCATTGGCTCGATTCCAATGGAATTAGACAAGCATTTCGCCAAACATGAACAAACGCAAAGTTATCATGAAATCGAAAACCACATTTCATGGCTCAATTCCAATCGAATTAGACTAGCAATTCGCCAAAAATCAATTGACCCGAAGTTATCATGACATCGAAATACACGTTTAATTGGCTCGATTCCAATCGAATTAGACTAGCAATTCGCCAAAAACGTAGAAACCCAAAATTATCATGAAATTGAAAACCACATTACATTGGCTCGATGCCAATCGGATTAGACTAGCAATTCGCCAAAAATGATCAAACCCAAAGTTATCATGAAATTGAAAACCATATTTCATGCTTCGATTCCAATCGAATTAGACTAACAATTCGCAAAAAATGAACAGACCCGAAGTTATTGTGGAATCGAACTACACGTTTCTTTGGCTCAATTCCAATCAAATTAGACTAGAAATTCTCTAAAAATGAACAAACCCGAAGTTATCATGAAATCAAAAACCACATTTCATTGGCTCGATTCCAATCGAATTAGACTAGCAATTCGCCAAAAATAAACAAACCTGAAGTTATCATTAAATCAAAAGCAACTTTTCGCTGATTCGATTCCAATCGAATTAGACTAGCAATTCGCCAAAAAAGAACAAACCCAAAGTTATTGTTATCATGAAATCGAAAACCACATTTCGTTTACTCGATTCCAATCGAATAAGACTAGCAATTCGCCAAAAATGAACAAACCCGAAGTTATCATGAAATCGTAAACCACATTTCCTTGTCTCGATTCCAATCGAATTAGACTAGCAATTCTCTAAAAACGAACAAACCTAAAGTTATCATGAAATCAAAAACCGCATTTCATTGGCTCGATTCATGTCGAATTAGACTAGCAATTCGTCAAAAACAAACAAACCTGAAGTTATCATTAAATCAAAAGCAACTTTTCATTGGTTCGATTCCAATCGAATTAGACTGGCCCAAAAGAGAAAGATAGAAATTGTAAGACTAATAGATGAGGGGCGCAATCGCAGCTACAAAATTTATTTTGTACACGGCGGGGGGTTCTGTTTTTCTCAAACCCAAAGTTATTTGTTATCATGAAATCGAAAACCACATTTCATTGACTAGATTCCAATTGAATAAGACTAGCAATTCGACAAACATGAACAAAGCCGAAGTTATCATGAAATCGAAATCCACATTTCATTGTCTCGATTCCAATCGAATTAGACTAGCATTTCGCCAAAATTGAACAGACCTTAAGTTATAATGAAATCGAAATGCACGTTTCATTGGTTCGATTTCTATCGAATTAGACTAGTAATTCGCAAAAAATGAACAAACCCGAAGTTATCATGAAATCAAAAACTACATTTCATTAGCTCGATTCCAATCGAATTAGACTAGCAATTTGCCAAAAAGGAACAATTTTGAAGTTATCAAGAAATCGAAAGCCACTTTTCACTGGCTCGATTCCAATCGAATTAGACTAGCAATTCGCAAAAAATGAACAAACCCGAAGTTATCATGAAATCGAAAACCACATTTCATTAGCTCGATTCCAATCGAATTAGACTAACAATTTGCCAAAAGGGAACAATTTGGAAGTTATCAAGAAATCGAAAGCCTCTTTTCACTGGCTCGATTCCAATCGAATTAGACTAGCAATTTCCCAAAAACGAACAATCCCGAAGTTATCATGAAATCATAAACCACATTTCAATGGCTTGATTCCAATCGATTTAGACTAGCAATTCGCCAAAAATGAACAAACCCGAAGTTATCAAGAAATCAAAAACCACATTTCATTGGCTCGATTCCAATGGAATTAGACAGGCATTTCGCCAAACATGAACAAACGCAAAGTTATCATGAAATCGAAAACCACATTTCATGGCTCAATTCCAATCGAATTAGACTAGCAATTCGCCAAAAATCAATAGACCCGAAGTTATCATGACATCGAAATACACGTTTAATTGGCTCAATTCCAATCGAATTAGACTATCAATTCGCCAAAAACGTAGAAACCCGAAATTATCATGAAATTGAAAACCACATTACATTGGCTCGATTCCAATCGGATTAGACTAGCAATTCGCCAAAAATGATCAAACCCAAAGCTAGCAATTTCCCAAAAACGAACAATCCCGAAGTTATCATGAAATCATAAACCACATTTCAATGGCTTGATTCCAATCGATTTAGACTAGCAATTCGCCAAAAATGATCAAACCCAAAGCTAGCAATTTCCCAAAAACGAACAATCCCGAAGTTATCATGAAATCATAAACCACATTTCAATGGCTTGATTCCAATCGATTTAGACTAGCAATTCGCCAAAAATGATCAAACCCAAAGCTAGCAATTTCCCAAAAACGAACAATCCCGAAGTTATCATGAAATCATAAACCACATTTCAATGGCTTGATTCCAATCGATTTAGACTAGCAATTCGCCAAAAATGATCAAACCCAAAGCTAGCAATTTCCCAAAAACGAACAATCCCGAAGTTATCATGAAATCATAAACCACATTTCAATGGCTTGATTCCAATCGATTTAGACTAGCAATTCGCCAAAAATGATCAAACCCAAAGCTAGCAATTTCCCAAAAACGAACAATCCCGAAGTTATCATGAAATCATAAACCACATTTCAATGGCTTGATTCCAATCGATTTAGACTAGCAATTCGCCAAAAATGATCAAACCCAAAGCTAGCAATTTCCCAAAAACGAACAATCCCGAAGTTATCATGAAATCATAAACCACATTTCAATGGCTTGATTCCAATCGATTTAGACTAGCAATTCGCCAAAAATGATCAAACCCAAAGCTAGCAATTTCCCAAAAACGAACAATCCCGAAGTTATCATGAAATCATAAACCACATTTCAATGGCTTGATTCCAATCGATTTAGACTAGCAATTCGCCAAAAATGATCAAACCCAAAGCTAGCAATTTCCCAAAAACGAACAATCCCGAAGTTATCATGAAATCATAAACCACATTTCAATGGCTTGATTCCAATCGATTTAGACTAGCAATTCGCCAAAAATGATCAAACCCAAAGCTAGCAATTTCCCAAAAACGAACAATCCCGAAGTTATCATGAAATCATAAACCACATTTCAATGGCTTGATTCCAATCGATTTAGACTAGCAATTCGCCAAAAATGATCAAACCCAAAGCTAGCAATTTCCCAAAAACGAACAATCCCGAAGTTATCATGAAATCATAAACCACATTTCAATGGCTTGATTCCAATCGATTTAGACTAGCAATTCGCCAAAAATGATCAAACCCAAAGCTAGCAATTTCCCAAAAACGAACAATCCCGAAGTTATCATGAAATCATAAACCACATTTCAATGGCTTGATTCCAATCGATTTAGACTAGCAATTCGCCAAAAATGATCAAACCCAAAGCTAGCAATTTCCCAAAAACGAACAATCCCGAAGTTATCATGAAATCATAAACCACATTTCAATGGCTTGATTCCAATCGATTTAGACTAGCAATTCGCCAAAAATGATCAAACCCAAAGCTAGCAATTTCCCAAAAACGAACAATCCCGAAGTTATCATGAAATCATAAACCACATTTCAATGGCTTGATTCCAATCGATTTAGACTAGCAATTCGCCAAAAATGATCAAACCCAAAGCTAGCAATTTCCCAAAAACGAACAATCCCGAAGTTATCATGAAATCATAAACCACATTTCAATGGCTTGATTCCAATCGATTTAGACTAGCAATTCGCCAAAAATGATCAAACCCAAAGCTAGCAATTTCCCAAAAACGAACAATCCCGAAGTTATCATGAAATCATAAACCACATTTCAATGGCTTGATTCCAATCGATTTAGACTAGCAATTCGCCAAAAATGATCAAACCCAAAGCTAGCAATTTCCCAAAAACGAACAATCCCGAAGTTATCATGAAATCATAAACCACATTTCAATGGCTTGATTCCAATCGATTTAGACTAGCAATTCGCCAAAAATGATCAAACCCAAAGCTAGCAATTTCCCAAAAACGAACAATCCCGAAGTTATCATGAAATCATAAACCACATTTCAATGGCTTGATTCCAATCGATTTAGACTAGCAATTCGCCAAAAATGATCAAACCCAAAGCTAGCAATTTCCCAAAAACGAACAATCCCGAAGTTATCATGAAATCATAAACCACATTTCAATGGCTTGATTCCAATCGATTTAGACTAGCAATTCGCCAAAAATGATCAAACCCAAAGCTAGCAATTTCCCAAAAACGAACAATCCCGAAGTTATCATGAAATCATAAACCACATTTCAATGGCTTGATTCCAATCGATTTAGACTAGCAATTCGCCAAAAATGATCAAACCCAAAGCTAGCAATTTCCCAAAAACGAACAATCCCGAAGTTATCATGAAATCATAAACCACATTTCAATGGCTTGATTCCAATCGATTTAGACTAGCAATTCGCCAAAAATGATCAAACCCAAAGCTAGCAATTTCCCAAAAACGAACAATCCCGAAGTTATCATGAAATCATAAACCACATTTCAATGGCTTGATTCCAATCGATTTAGACTAGCAATTCGCCAAAAATGATCAAACCCAAAGCTAGCAATTTCCCAAAAACGAACAATCCCGAAGTTATCATGAAATCATAAACCACATTTCAATGGCTTGATTCCAATCGATTTAGACTAGCAATTCGCCAAAAATGATCAAACCCAAAGCTAGCAATTTCCCAAAAACGAACAATCCCGAAGTTATCATGAAATCATAAACCACATTTCAATGGCTTGATTCCAATCGATTTAGACTAGCAATTCGCCAAAAATGATCAAACCCAAAGCTAGCAATTTCCCAAAAACGAACAATCCCGAAGTTATCATGAAATCATAAACCACATTTCAATGGCTTGATTCCAATCGATTTAGACTAGCAATTCGCCAAAAATGATCAAACCCAAAGCTAGCAATTTCCCAAAAACGAACAATCCCGAAGTTATCATGAAATCATAAACCACATTTCAATGGCTTGATTCCAATCGATTTAGACTAGCAATTCGCCAAAAATGATCAAACCCAAAGCTAGCAATTTCCCAAAAACGAACAATCCCGAAGTTATCATGAAATCATAAACCACATTTCAATGGCTTGATTCCAATCGATTTAGACTAGCAATTCGCCAAAAATGAACAAACCCGAAGTTATCAAGAAATCAAAAACCACATTTCATTGGCTCGATTCCAATGGAATTAGACAGGCATTTCGCCAGACATGAACAAACGCAAAGTTATCATGAAATCGAAAACCACATTTCATGGCTCAATTCCAATCGAATTCGACAGCAATTCGCCAAAAATCAATAGACTCGAAGTTATCATGACATCGAAATACACGTTTAATTGGCTCAATTCCAATCGAATTAGACTATCAATTCGCCAAAAACGTAGAAACCCGAAATTATCATGAAATTGAAAACCACATTACATTGGCTCGATTCCAATCGGATTAGACTAGCAATTCGCCAAAAATGATCAAACCCAAAGTTATCATGAAATTGAAAACCACATTTCATGCTTCGATTCCAATCGAATTAGACTAACAATTCGCCAAAAATGAACAGACCCGAAGCTATTGTGGAATCGAACTACACGTTTCTTTGGCTCAATTCCAATCAAATTAGACTAGAAATTCTCTAAAAATGGACAAACCCGAAGTTATCATGAAATCAAAAACCACATTTCATTGGCTCGATTCCAATCGAATTAGACTAGCAATTCGCCAAAAATAAACAAACCTGAAGTTATCATTAAATCAAAAGCAACTTTTCGCTGATTCGATTCCAATCAAATTTGACTAGCAATTCGACAAAAAAGAACAAACCCAAAGTTATTGTTATCATGAAATCGAAAACCACATTTCGTTGACTGGATTCCAATTGAATAAGACTGGCAATTCGCCAAAAATGAACAAACCCGAAGTTATCATGAAATGAAAAACCACATTTCATTAGCTCAATTCCAATCGAATTAGACTAACAATTTGCCAAAAGGGAACAATTCAGAAGTTATCAAGAAATCGAAAGCCACTTTTCACTGTCTCGATTCCAATCAAATTAGACTAGCAATTCGCCAAAAATGAACAAACCCGAAGTTATCATGAAATCGAAAACCACATTTCACAGGCTCGATTCCAATCGAATTAGACAAGCAATTCGCCAAAAATGAACAAACCCGAAGTTATCATGAAATCAAAAACCACATTTCATTAGCTCTATTCCAATCGAATTGGACTAGCAATTTGCCAAAAAGGAACAATTCCGAAGTTATCATGAAATCGAAATCCTCTTTTAACTGGCTCGATTCCAATCGAATTAGACTGGCAATTTCCCAAAAACGAACAATCCCGAACTTATCATGAAATCATAAACCACATTTCAATGGCTTGATTCCAATCGATTTAGACAAGCAATTCGCCAAAAATGAACAAACCCGAAGTTATCAAGAAATCGAAAACCACATTTCATTGGCTCGATTCCAATGGAATTAGACAAGCATTTCGCCAAACATGATCAAACGCAAAGTTATCATGAAATCGAAAACCACATTTCATGGCTCGATTCCAATCGAATTAGACTAGCAATTCGCTAAAAATCAATAGACCCGAAGTTTTCATGACATCGAAATACTCGTTTAATTGGCTCGATTCCAATCGAATTAGACTAGCAATTCGCCAAAAACGTAGAAACCCGAAATTATCATGAAATTGAAAACCACATTACATTGGCTCGATTCCAATCGGATTAGACTAGCAATTCGCCAAAAATGATCAAACCCAAAGTTATCATGAAATTGAAAACCACATTTCATGCTTCGATTCCAATCGAATTAGACTAACAATTCGCCAAAAATGAACAGGCCCGAAGTTATTGTGGAATCGGACTACACGTTTCTTTGGCTCAATTCCAATCAAATTAGACTAGAAATTCTCTAAAAATGAACAAACCCGAAGTTATCATAAAATCAAAAACCACATTTCATTGGCTCGATTCCAATCGACTTAGACTAGCAATTCGCCAAAAATAAACAAACCTGAAGTTATCATTAAATCAAAAGCAACTTTTCGCTGATTCGATTCCAATCGAATTAGACTAGCAATTCGCCAAAAAAAAACAAACCCAAAGTTATTGTTATCATGAAATCGAAAACCACATTTCGTTGACTCGATTCCAATCGAATAAGACTAGCAATTCGCCAAAAATGAACAAACCCGAAGTTATCATGAAATCGAAAACCACGCTTCCTTGTCTCGATTCCAATCGAATTAGACTAGCAATTCTCTAAAAACGAACAAACCTAAAGTTATCATGAAATCAAAAACCACATTTCATGGCTCGATTCCAATCGAATTAGAATAGCATTTCGCCAAAATTGAACAGTCCTTAAGTTATCATGAAATCGAAATACACGTTTCACTGGTTCGATTTCAATCGAGTTAGACTAGCAATTCGCAAGAAATGAACAAACCCGAAGTTAACATGAAATCGAAAACCACATTTCATTAGCTCGATTCCAATCGAATTAGACTAGCAATTTGCCAAAAATGAACAATTTTCGAAGTTATCATGAAATCGAAAGCCACTTTTCACTGGCTCGATTCCAATCGAATTAGACTAGCAATTCGCCAAAAATGAACAAACCCGAAGTTGTTTGTTATCATGAAATTGAAAACCACATTTCATTGACTCGATTCCTATCGAATAAGACTAGCAATTCCCCAAAAATGAACAAACCCGAAATTATCATGAAATCGAAAACCACATTTCATGGCTCGATTCCAATCGAATTAGACTCGCAATTCGCCAAAATTGAACAGACCTTAAGTTATCATGAAATCGAAATGCACGTTTCATTGGTTCGATTTCAATCGAATTAGACTAGCAATTCGCAAAAAACGAACAAACCCGAAGTTATCATGAAATCGAAAACCACATTTCATTAGCTCGATTCCGATTGAATTAGACTAGCAATTCGCCAAACATGAACAAACGCGAAGTTATCATGAAATCGAAAACCACATTTCATGGCCTGATTCCAATCGAATTAGACTAGCAATTCGAAAAAATCAATAGACCCGAAGTTATCATGAAATCGAAATACACGTTTCATTGGCTCGATTCCAATCGAATTAGACTAGCAATTTGCAAAAAGCGAACAAACCCGAAATTATCATGAAATTGAAAACCACAATTCATTTGTTCGATTCCAATCGAATTAGACTAGCGATTTGCCAAAAATGAACAGACCTGAAGTTATCGTGAAATCGAACTACACGTTTCTTTGGCTCAATACCAATCGAATTAGACTTGCAATTCTCTAAAAACAAACAAACCTGAAGTTATCATCAAATCAAAGGCAACTTCTCACTAGTTCGATTCCAATCGAATTAGACTAGCAATTCGCCAAAAAAGAACAAACCTAAAGTTATTTGAAATTGAAAACCACATTTCGTTGACTCGATTCCAATCGAATAAGACTAGCAATTCGACAAAAATGAACAAACCCGAAGTTATCATGAAATCGAAAACCACATTTCATTGTCTCAATTCCAATCGAATTAGTCTAGCATTTCCCCAAAAATTGAACAGTCCTTAAGTTATCATGAAATCGAAATACACGTTTCATTGGTTCGATTTCAATCGAATTGGGCTAGCAATTCGCAAAAAATGAACAAACCCGAAGTTATCATTAAATCGAAAACAACATTTCATTAGCTCGATTCCAACCGAATTAGACTAGCAATTTACTAAAAATGAACAATTTCGAAGTTATCATGAAATCGAAAGCCACTTTTCACTAGCTCGATTCCAATCGAATAAAACTTGCAATTCGCCAAAAATGAACAAACCCGAAGCTGTTTGTTATCATGAAATCGAAAACCACATATCATTGACTCGATTCCTATCGAATAAGACTAGCAATTCGCCAAAAACGAACAAACCCGAAGTTATCATGAAATCGAAAAACACATTTCATGGCTCGATTCCAATCGAATTAGACTAGTAATTCGCTAAAATTGAAGAAACCTTAAGTTATCATGAAATCAAAATGCACGTTTCATTGGTTCGATTTCAATCGAATTAGACTAGCAATTCACAAAAAAGAACAAACCTGAAGTTATCATGAAATCGAAAACCACATTTCATTAGCTCGATTCCGATCGAATTAGACTAGCAATTTGCCGAAAGGGAACAATTCCGAAGTTATCATGAAATCAAAAGCCACTTTTCACTAGCTCGATTCCAATCGAATTAGACTAGCAATTTGCCAAAAATGAACAATCCCGAAGTTATCATGATATCGAAAACCACGTTTCATTGGCTTGATTCCAATCGATTTAGACTAGCAATTTGCAAAAAATGAACACACCCGAAGTTATCAAGAAATCGAAAACCACATTTCATTGGCTCGATTCCAATCGAATTAGACAAGCAATTCGCCAAACATGAACAACGCGCGAAGTTATCATGAAATCGAAAACCACATTTCGTGGCCTGATTCCAATCGAATTAGACTAGCAATTCGCAAAAATCAATAGACCCGAAGTTATCATGAAATCGAAATACACGTTTCATTGGCTCGATTCCAATCGAATTAGACTAGCAATTCGCAAAAAGCGAACAAACCCAAAATTATCATGAAATTGAAAACCAAATTTCATTGGCTCGATTCCAATCGAATTAGACTAGCAATTCGCCAAAAATGATCAAACCCAAAGTTATCATGAAATCGAAAACCACATTTCATGGGTCGATTCCAATCGAATTAGACTAGCAATTCGCCAAAAATGAACAGACCCGAAGTTATCGTTAAATCGAACTACACATTTCTTTGGCTCAATTCCAATCGAATTAGACTAGCGATTCTCTAAAAACGAACAAACCTAAAGTTATCATGAAATCAAAAACCGCATTTCATTGGCTCGATTTCAGTCGAATTAGACTAGCAATTCGTCAAAAACAAACAAACCTGAAGTTATCATTAAATCAAAAGCAACTTTTCACTGGTTCGATTCCAATCGAATTAGACTAGCAATTCGCTAAAAATGAACAAACCCAAAGTTATTTGTTATCATGAAATCGATAACCACATTTCGTTGACTAGATTCCAATTGAATAAGACTAGCAATTCGACAAACATGAACAAAGCCGAAGTTATCATGAAATCGAAATCCACATTTCATTGTCTCGATTCCAATCGAATTAGACTAGCATTTCGCCAAAATTAAACAGTCCTTAAGTTATCATGAAATCGAAAAACACATTTCATTGACTCGATTCCTATCGAATAAGACTAGTAGTTCACCAAAAACGAACAAACCCGAAGTTATCTTGAAATCAAAAACCACATTTCATGGCTCGATTCCAATCGAATTAGACTAGCAATTCACCAAAATTGATCAGACCTTAAGTTATAATGAAATCGAAATGCACGTTTCATTGGTTCGATTTCTATCGAATTAGACTAGCAATTCGCAAAAAATGAACAAACACGAAGTTATCATGAAATTAAAAACTATATTTCATTAGCTCGATTCCAATCGAATTAGACTAGCAATTTGCCAAAAAAGAACAATTCCGAAGTTATCATGAAATCGAAAGCCACTTTTCACTGGCTCGATTCCAATCGAATTAGACTAGCAATTTTCCAAAGACGAACAATCTCGAAATTATCATGAAATCCAAAACCACATTTCATTGGCTTGATTTCAATCGATTTAGACTAGCAATTCGTTAAAAATGAACAAACTTGAAGTTATCAAGAAATTGAAAACCACATTTCATTGGCTGGATTCCAATCGAATTAGACAAGCAATTTGCCAAACATGAACAAACGCGAAGTTATCATGAAATCGAAAACCACATTTCATGGCTGGATTCCAATCGAATTAGATTAGCAATTCGCCAAAAATCAATAGACCCGAAGTTATCGTGAAATCGAAATACATGTTTCATTGGCTCGATTCCAATCGAATTAGACTAGCAATTCGTCAAAAGCGAACAAACCCGAAATTATCATGAAATTGAAAACCACATTTCATTGGCTCGATTCAAGTCGAATTAGACTAGCAATTCGCCAAAAAGGATCAAACCCGAAGTTGTCATGAAATCGAAAACCACATTTCATGGTTCGATTCCAATCGAATTGGACTAGCATTTCGCTAAAAATGAACAGACCCGAAGTTATCGTGAAATCGAACTACACGTTTCATTGGCTCAATTCCAATCGAATTAGACTAGCAATTCTCTAAAAACGAACAAACCTGAAGTCATCATGAAATCAAAAACCACATTTCATTGTCTCGTTTCTAATCGAATTAGACTAGCAATTAGCCAAAAAATAACAAACCCAAAGTTATTTGTTATCGTGAAATCGAAAACCATATTTCGTTGACTCGATTCCAATCGAATAAGACTAGCAATTCGCCATCCCCGAAGTTATCATGAAATCGAAAACCACATTTCATTGTCTCGATTCCAATCGAATTAGATTAGCAATTCGCAAAAAATGAACAAACCCGAAGTTATCATAAGATCGAAAACCACATTTCATTAGCTCAATTCCAATCGAATTAGACTAGCAATTTGCCAAAAAGGAACAATTTCGAAGTTATCAAGAAATCGAAAGCCACTTTTCACTGGCTCGATTCCAATCGAATTAGAATAGCAATTCGCAAAAAATGAACAAACCCGAAGTTATCATGAAATCGAAAACCACATTTCATTAGCTCGATTCCAATCGAATTAGACTAACAATTTGCCAAAAGGGAACAATTCGGAAGTTATCAAGAAATCGAAAGCCACTTTTCACTGTCTTGATTCCAATCGAATTAGACTACCAATTTCCCAAAGATGAACAATCTCGAAATTATCATGAAATCCAAAACCACATTTCATTGGCTTGATTTCAATCGATTTAGACTAGCAATTCGCTAAAAATGAACAAACTTGAAGTTATCAAGAAATTGAAAACCACATTTCATTGGCTGGATTCCAATCGAATTGGACAAGCAATTCGCCAAACATGATCAAACGCGAAGTTATCATGAAATCGAAAACCACATTTCATGGCTGGATTCCAATCGAATTAGATTAGCAATTCGCCAAAAATCAATTGACCCGAAGTTATCGTGAAATCAAAATACATGTTTCATTGGCTCGATTCCAATCGAATTAGACTAGCAATTCGTCAAAAGCGAACAAACCCAAAATTATCATGAAATTGAAAACCACATTTCATTGGCTCGATTCCAGTCGAATTAGACTAGCAATTCGCCAAAAATGATCAAACCCGAAGTTGTCATGAAATCGAAAACCACATTTCATGGTTCGATTCCAATCGAATTGGACTAGCATTTCGCCAAAAATGAACAGACCCAAAGTTATCGTGAAATCGAACTACACGTTTCATTGGCTCAATTCCAATCGAATTAGACTAGCAATTCTCTAAAAACGAACAAACCTGAAGTTATCATGAAATCAAAAACCACATTTCATTGGCTCGTTTCCAATCGAATTAGACTAGCAATTAGCCAAAAAATAACAAACCCAAAGTTATTTGTTATCGTGAAATCGAAAACCATATTTCGTTGACTCGATTCCAATCGAATAAGACTAGCAATTCGCCATCCCCGAAGTTATCATGAAATCGAAAACCACATTCCATTGTCTCGATTCCAATCGAATTAGATTAGCAATTCGCAAAAAATGAAAAAACCCGAAGTTATCATAAGATCGAAAACCACATTTCATTAGCTCGATTCCAATCGAATTAGACTAGCAATTTGCCAAAAAGGAACAATTTCGAAGTTATCAAGAAATCGAAAGCCACTTTTCACTGGCTCGATTCCAATCGAATTAGAATAGCAATTCGCAAAAAATGAACAAACCCAAAGTTATCATGAAATCGAAAACCACATTTCATTAGCTCGATTCCAATCGAATTAGACTAACAATTTGCCAAAAGGGAACAACTCGGAAGTTATCAAGAAATCGAAAGCCACTTTTCACTGTCTCGATTCCAATAAAATTAGACTAGCAATTCGCCAAAAATGAACAAACCCGAAGTTATCATGAAATCGAAAACCACATTTCACAGGCTCGATTCCAATCGAATTAGACAAGCAATTCGCCAAAAATGAACAAACCCGAAGTTATCATGAAATCAAAAACCACATTTCATTAGCTCGATTCCAATCGAATTGGACTAGCAATTTGCCAGAAAGGAACAATTCCGAAGTTATCATGAAATCGAAAGCCTCTTTTCACTGGCTCGATTCCAATCGAATTAGACTAGCAATTTCCCAAAAACGAACAATCCCGAAGTTATCATGAAATCATAAACCACATTTCAATGGCTTGATTCCAATCGATTTAGACTCGCAATGCGCCAAAAATGAACAAACCCGAAGTTATCAAGAAATCGAAAACCACATTTCATTGGCTCGATTCCAATGGAATTAGACAAGCATTTTGCCAAACATGAACAAATGCAAAGTTATCATGAAATCGAAAACCACATTTCATGGCTTGATTCCAATCGAATTAGACTAGCAATTCGCTAAAAATCAATAGACCCGAAGTTTTCATCACATCGAAATACACGTTTAATTGGCTCGATTCCAATCGAATTAGACTAGCAATTCGCCAAAAACGTAGAAACCTGAAATTATCATGAAATTGAAAACCACATTACATTGGCTCGATTCCAATCGGATTAGACTAGCAATTCGTTAAAAATGATCAAACCCAAAGTTATCATGAAATTGAAAACCACATTTCATGCTTCGATTCCAATCGAATTAGACTAACAATTCGCCAAAAATGAATAGACCCGAAGTTATTGTGGAATCGAACTACACGTTTCTTTGGCTCAATTCCAATCAAATTGGACTAGAAATTCTCTAAAAATGAACAAACCCGAAGTTATCATGAAATCAAAAACCACATTTCATTGGCTCGATTCCAATCGAATTAGACTAGCAATTCGCCAAAAATAAACAAACCTGAAGTTATCATTAAATCAAAAGCAACTTTTCGCTGATTCGATTCCAATCGAATTAGACTAGCAATTCACCAAAAAAGAACAAACCCAAAGTTATTGTTATCATGAAATCGAAAACCACATTTCGTTGACTCGATTCCAATCGAATAAGACTAGCAATTCGCCAAAAATGAACAAACCCGAAGTTATCATGAAATCGAAAACCACATTTCCTTGTCTCGATTCCAATCGAATTAGACTAGCAATTCGCCAAAAATGAACAAACCCGAAGTTATCATGAAATCGAAAACCACATTTCACTGGCCCAATTCCAATCGAATTAGACTAGGAATTTGCCAAAACTGAACAAACCCGAAGTTATCATGAAATTGAAAACCACATTTCATGGCTTGATTCCAATCGAATTAGACTAGCAATTCGCCAAAAATCAATGGACCCGAAGATATCATGAAATCGAAATACACGTTTCATTGGCTCGATTCCAATCGGATTAGACTAGCAACTCGCCAAAAATGAACAAACACGAAATTATCATGAAATTGAGAACCACATTTCATTGTCGCGATTCCAATCGGATTAGACTAGCAATTCGCCTAAAATGATCAAACCCGAAGTTATCCTGAAATTGAATACCACATTTCAAGGTTCGATTCCAATCAAATTAGACTAGCAATTCACGAAAAATGAACAGACCCGAAGTTATCGTGAAATCGAACTACACGTTTCTTTGGCTCCATTCCAATCGAATTAGACTAGCATTTTGCCAAAAACGAACAAACCCGAAGCTATCATGAAATCAAAAATCACATTTCACTGGCTCGATTCTAATCGAATTAGACTAGCAATTCGCCAAAAATGAACAAACCCGAAGTTATCATGAAATCGAAAACCACATTTCATTCCCTCGATACCAATCGAATTAGATTAGCAATTTGCCAAAAAGGAACAATTTCGAAGATGTAATGAAATCGAAAGCCACTTTTCATCTGCTCGTCTCCTATCAAATTAGACTAGCAATTTGCCTAAAATGAACTATCCCGAAGTTATCATGAAATCAAAAACCACATTTCATTGGCTGGATTCCAATTGAATTAGACTAGCAATTCGCCAAAAATGAACAAACCCCAAGTTATCATGAAATCAAAAACCACATTAAATTGGCTCGATTCCAATCGAATTAGACAAGCAATTTGCCAAACATGAACAAACGCGAAGTTATCATGGAATCGAAAACCATATTTCATGACTTGATTCCAATCGAATTAGACTAGCAATTCGCCAAACATGAACAAACGCGAAGTTATCATGAAATCGAAAACCACATTTCATGGCTCGATTCCAATCCAATTAGACTAGCAATTCGCCAAAAATCAACATACCCGAAGTTTTCATGAAATCGAACTACACGTTTCTTTGGCTCAATTCCAGTCGAATTATACTAGCAATTCTCTAAAAACGAACAAACCTGAAGTTATCATGAAATCGAAAACCACATTTCATTGGCTCAATTCGAATCGATTTAGGCTAGCAATTCGCCAAAAATAAACAAACAAAAATTTATCATTAAATCAAACGCAACTTTTCACTGGTTCGATTCCAATCGAATTAGACTAGTAATTCGCTAAAAAAGAACAGACCCAAAGTTATCATGAAATCGAAATACACGTTTGATTAGCTCGATTCCAATCGAATTAGACTAGCAACTCGCTAAAAAATAAAAAACCCGAAGTTACAATAAAATCGAAAATCATATTTCATTGGCTCGATTCCGATCGAATTAGACTAGCAATTCGTCTAAAATGAACAAACTTGAAGTTATCATGAAATCGAAAACCACATTTCATTGGCTCGATTCCAATCGAATTAGACTAGCATTTCGCCAAAAAATGAAAAAACCCGAAGTTATCATGAAATCGAAAGCCATATTTCACTAGCTCGATTCCAATCGAATTAGACTCGCAATTCGCAAAAAATGAACAAACCAGAAGTTATCATGAAATCAAAAACCACATTTCATTGGCTCGATTCCAATTGAATTAGACTAGCAATTCGCCAGAAACAAACAAACTCAAAGTTATCATGAAATTAAAATCCACTTTTCACTGGCTCGATTCCAATCGAATTAGACTAGCAATTCGCCAAAAACGAACAAACCTGTAGTTGTTTGTTATCATAAAATCGAAAACCACATTTCATTGACTCGATTCCAATCGAATAAGACTAGCGATTCACCAAAAATGAATAAACCAGATGTTATCGTGAAATCGAAAACCACATTTCATGGCTCGATTCCAATCGAATTAGACTAGTAATTCGGCAAAATTGAACAGACCTTATGTTATCATGAAATCGAAATATACAATTCATTTGCTCGATTCCAATCGAATTAGACTAGCAATTCGTAAAAAATGAAAAAACTCAAAGTTATTATGAAATCAAAAGCCACATTTCATTAGCTCAATTCCAGTCGAATTAGACTAGCAATTTGCCAAAAAATGAAAAAACCCGAAGTTGTTTGTTATCATGAAATTGAAAATAGCATTTCATTGACTCGATTCCTATCGAATAAGACTAGCAATTCGCCAAAAATGAACAAACCCGAAGTTAACATGAAATCGAAAATCGTATTTCATGGCTCGATTCCAATCGAATTCGACTAGCATTTCACCAAAATTGAACAGACCTTAAGTTATCATGAAATCAAAATACACGTTTCATTGGTTCGATTCCAATCGAATTAGACTAGCAATTCGAAAAAAATGAACAAACCCGAAGTTATCATGAAATCAAAAACTACATTTCATTAGCTTGATTCCAATCGAATTAGACTTGCAATTTGCCAAAAATGAACAATCCCGAAGTTATCATGAAATCGAAAGCCACTTTTCACTGGCTCGATTCCAATCGAATTAGACTAGCAATTACCCAAAGGCGAACAATCCTGAAGTTATCATGAAATCAAAAACAACATTTCATTGGCTTGATTCCAATCGAATTAGACTAGCAATTCGCCAAAAATGAACAAACCCGAAGTTATCATGAAATTGAAAACCACATTTCATTGGGTCGATTCCAATCGAACTAGACTAGCAATTCGCCAAAAATGAACAAATGCGAAGTTATCATGAAATCGAAAACCACATTTCATTGCTAGATTCCAATCGAATTATACTAGCAATTCTCCAAAAATAAACAAACCCGAAGTTATCGTTAAATCAAAAGCAACTTTTATCTCGTTCGATTCCAATCGAATTAGACTAGCAATTTGCAAAAAAAGAACAAACCCAAAGTTATTTGTTATCATGAAATCGAAAACCACATTTCATTGTCTCGATTCCAATCGAATTAGACTAGCATTTTGCCAAAAACGAACAAACCCGAAGTTATCATGAAATCGATAACCACATTTCACTGGCTCGATTCCAATCGAATTAGATTAGCAATTCGCCAAAAACGAACAAACCCGAAGTTATCATGAAATCGAAAAACCACATTTCATTGGCCCGATTCCAATCGAATTAGACTAGCAATTCGCCAAAAATGAACAAACCCAAAGTTATCATGAAAACGAAAACCACATTTCATTGGCTCGATTCCAATCGAATTAGACTAGCAGTTCGCAAAAAATGAACAAACCCGAAGTTGTCATGAAATCGAAAACCACATTTCATTGGCTCGATTCCAATCGAATTAGACTAGCAATTCGTTAAAATTGAACAATCCCGAAGTTATCGTGAAATCGAAAAACACATTTCATTGGCTAGATTCCAATCGAATTTGACTTGCGATTCGCCAAAAATGAACAAACCTGAAGTTATCTTGAAATCGAAACCACATTTCATTGGCTCGATTCCAATCGAATTAGACTAGCAATTCACCAAAAATGAACAAATGCGAAGTTCTCATGAAATCGAAAACCACATTTCATGGCTCGATTCCAATCCAATTAGACTAGCAATTTGCCAAAAATACACAGACCCGAAGTTATCACGAAATCGAAATACACGTTTCATTGGCTCGATTCCAATCGAATTAGACTAGCAATTCGTTTAAAACGAACAAACCCAAAGTTATCATGATATCGAAAACCACATTTCATTGGCTCGATTCCAATCGAATTAGACTAGCTATTCGCCAAAAACGAATTGACAAAAAGTTATTATGAAATCATAAACCAATTTTCATTGGCTCGATTCTGATCTTATTACATTAGTAATTCGTCAAAAATGAACAAACATAAAGTTATCATGAAATCGAAAACCACATTTCATGGCTCGATTCCAATCGAATTAGACTAGCAATTCGCCAAAAATGAACAAACCAGAAGTTATCATGAAATCGAAAACCACATTTCATTGGCTCGATTCCAATCGAATTAGACTAGCAATTCACTAAAAATGAACAAACCCGAAGTTATCATGAAATCGAAAACCACATTTCATTGGCTCGATTCCAATCGAATTAGACTAGCAATTCACTAAAAATGAACAAACCCGAAGTTATCATGAAATCGAAAACCACATTTCATTGGCTCGATTCCAATCGAATTAGACTAGCGATTCGCCAAAAATAAACAAACCCGAAGTTATCATGAAATCGAAAACCACATTTCATGGCTTGATTCCAAACGAATTAGAATAGCAATTCGCCAAAAATGAATAGACCTGAAGTTATCATGAAATCGAAATACACGTTTCATTAGCTCGATTCCAATCGAATTAGACTAGCAATTCGCTAAAAATGAACAAACGCGAAGAAATCATGAAATCGAAAACCACATTTCATTGGCTCGATTCCGATCGAATTAGACTAGCAATTCGCCAAAGATGAACAATCCCGAAGTTATCATGAAATCAAAAACCACATTTCATTGACTCGATTCCAATTGAATTAGACTAGCAATTTGCCAATAAAGAACAAACCCGAAGTTATCATGAAAATCAAAATCCATATTTAATGGCTCGATTCCAATCGAATTAGACTAGCAATTCGCCAAAAATGAATAGACCCGAAGTTATCATGAAATCGAAATACACTTTTAATAGGCTCGATTCCAATCGAATTAGACTAGCAATTCACTAAAAATGAACAAACCCTAAGTTAGCATGAAATCGAAAACCACATTTCATTGGCTCGATTCCAATCGAATTAAACGAGCAATTTGCCAAAAACAAACAAACTCGAAGTTATCATGAAATTAAAAGCCACTTTTCGCTGGCTCGATTCCAGTCGAGTTAGATAAGCAATTCGCCAAAAATGAACAAACCCGAAGTTGTTTTTTATCATGAAATCGAAAACCACATTTCATTGACTTGATTCCTATCGAATAAGACTAGCAATTCGCCAAGAATGAACAAACCCGAAATTATCATGAAATCGAAAACCCCATTTCATGGCTCGATTCCAATCGAATTAGACTAGCAATTCGCCAAAATTGTATCATGAAATCGAAATACACGTTTCATTGGTTCGATTCTAATCGAATTAGACTAGCAAATAGCAAAAAAAGGAACAAACCCGAAGTTATCATGAAATCGAAAACCACATTTCATTAGCTCGATTCCAATCAAATTAGACTAGCAATTTGCCAAAAATGAACAATTCCGAAGTTATCATGAAATTGAAAGCCACTTTTCACTGGCTCGATTCCAATCGAATTAGACTAGAAATTTGCCAAAAACGAACAATCCCGAAGTTATCATAAAATCAAAAACCACATTTCATTGGCTTGATTCCAAATGATTTAGACTAGCAATTCGCAAAAAATGAACAAACCCGAAGTTATCTAGAAATCGAAAACCACCTTTCATTGGCTCGATTCCAATCGATTTAGACAAGCAATTTGCCAAACATGAACAAACACGATGTTATCACGAAATGGAAAACCACATTTCATGGCTTGATTCCAATCGAATTAGACTAGCAATTCGCCAAAAATCAACAGACCCTAAGTTATCATGAAATCAAAATACACGTTACATTGGCTCGATTCCAGTTGAATTAGACTAGCAATTCACCAAAAATGAACGAACCCGAAACTATCATGAAATTGAAAACCACATTTCATTGGCTCGATTCCAATTGAATTAGACTAGCAATTTGCCAAAAAAGAACAAACCCGAAGTTATCATGAAAATCAAAATCCATATTTAATGGCTCGATTCCAATCGAATTAGACTAGCAATTCGCCAAAAATGAATAGACCCGAAGTTATCATGAAATCGAAATACACTTTTAATAGGCCCGATTCCAATCGAATTAGACTAGCAATTCACTAAAAATGAACAAACCCTAAGTTAACATGAAATCGAAAATCACATTTCATTGGCTCGATTCCAATCGAATTAAACTAGCAATTTGCCAAAAACAAACAAACTCGAAGTTATCATGAAATTAAAAGCCACTTTTCGCTGGCTCGATTCCAATCGAGTTAGACAAGCAATTCGCCAAAAATGAACAAACCCGAAGTTGTTTGTTATCATGAAATCGAAAACCACATTTCATTGACTTGATTCCTATCGAATAAGACTAGCAATTCGCCAAGAATGAACAAACCCGAAGTTATCATGAAATCGAAAACCCCATTTCATGGCTCGATTCCAATCGAATTAGACTAGCAATTCGCCAAAATTGTATCATGAAATCGAAATACACGTTTCATTGGTTCGATTCTAATCGAATTAGACTAGCAAATAGCAAAAAAAGGAACAAACCCGAAGTTATCATGAAATTGAAAACCACATTTCATTAGCTCGATTCCAATCAAATTAGACTAGCAATTTGCCAAAACTTAACAATTCCGAAGTTATCATGAAATCGAAAGGCACTTTTCACTGGCTCGATTCCAATCGAATTAGACTAGAAATTTGCCAAAAACGAACAATCCCGAAGTTATCATGAAATCAAAAACCACATTTCATTGGCTTGATTCCAAACGATTTAGACTAGCAATTCGCAAAAAATGAACAAACCCGAAGTTATCTAGAAATCGAAAACCACCTTTCATTGGCTCGATTCCAATCGAATTAGACAAGCAATTCGCCAAACATGAACAAACACGATGTTATCACGAAATGGAAAACCACATTTCATGGCTTGATTCCAATCGAATTAGACTAGCAATTCGCCAAAAATCAACAGACCCTAAGTTATCATGAAATCGAAATACACGTTACATTGGCTCGATTCCAATCGAATTAGACTAGCAATTCACCAAAAATGAACGAACCCGAAACTATCATGAAATTGAAAACCAAATTTCATTGGCTCGATTCCAATTGAATTAGACTAGCAATTCGCCAAAAATGATCAAATCTGAAGTTATCATGAAATCGAAAACCACATTTCATGGTTAGATTCCAATTGAATTAGACTAGCAATTAACCCAAAATGATCAAATCCGAAGTTATCATGAAATCGAAAACCACATTTCATGGTTAGATTCCAATCGAATTAGACTAGCAATTCTCAAAAAATGAACAAACCTGAAGTTATCATGAAATCAAAAACCACATTTCATTGGCTCGATTCCAGTCGAATTAGACTAGCAATTCACCAAAAACAAACAAACCCGAGGTTATCATTAAATCCAAAACAACTTTTCACTCGTTCGATTCCAATCGAATTAGACTAGCAATTCGCAAAAAAAAATCCAAAGTTATTTGTTATCTTGAAATCGAAAACCACATTTCGTTGACTCGATTTCAGTCGAATAAGACTAGCAATTCGCCACAAATGAACAAACCCGAAGTTATCATGAAATCGAATACCACATTTTATTGTCTCGATTCCAATCAAATTTGACTAGCATTTCGCCAAAAATGAACAAACCTGAAGTTATCATGAAATCGAAAACCACATTTCACTGGCTCGATTCCAATCGAATTAGACTAGCAATTCGCCATAGACGAACAAACCCGAAGTTATCATGAAATCGAAAACCACATTTCATTGGCTCGATTACAATCGAAATAGGCTAGCAATTCGCCAAAAATGAACAAACCCGAAGTTATCTAGAAATCGAAAACCACATTTCATTGGCTCGATTCCAATCGAATTAGACAAGCAATTCGCCAAACATGAACAAACACGATGTTATCATGAAATGGAAAACCATATTTCATGGCTTGATTCCAATCGAATTAGACTAGCAATTCGCCAAAAATCAACAGACCCGAAGTTATCATGAAATCGAAATACACGTTGCATTGTCTCGATTCCAATCGAATTAGACTAGCAATTCGCCAAAAATGAACGAACCCAAAACTATCATGAAATTGAAAACCACATTTCATTGTCTCGATTCCAATCTAATTAGACTAGCAATTCGCCAAAAATGATCAAATCCGAAGTTATCATGAAATCGAAAACCACATTTCAGGGTTTGATTCCATTCGAATTAGACTAGCAATTCGCCAAAAATGAACAGACCCGAAGTTATCGTGAAATCGAACTACACGTTTCTTTGGCTCAATTCCAATCGAATTAGACTAGCAATTCTCAAAAAAGGAACAAACCCGAAGTTATCATGAAATTGAAAACCACATTTCATTTGCTCGATTCCAATCGAATTAGACTAGCAATTCGCCAAAAACAAACAAGCCCAAAGTTATCATTAAATCAAAAACAACTTTTCACTGGTTCGATTCCAATCGAATTAGACTAGCAATTCGCCAAAAATGAACAAACCTGAAGTTGTTTGTTATCATGAAATCGAAAATCACATTTCATTGACTCGATTCCAATCGAATAAGACTAGCGATTCGCCAAAAATGAAAAAACCAGATGTTATCATGAAATCGAAAACCACATTTCATGGCTCGATTCCAATCGAATTAGACTAGTAATTCGGCAAAATTGAACAGACCTTATGTTATCATGAAATCGAAATATACAATTCATTTGCTCGATTCCAATCGAATTAGACTAGCAATTCGTAAAAAATGAACAAACCCAAAGTTATCATGTAATCGAAAGCCAAATTTCATTAGCTCAATTCCAATCAAATTAGACTAGCAATTTGCCAAAAAATGAACAAACCCGAAGTTGTTTGTTATCATGAAATTGAAAACCACATTTCATTGACTCGATTCCTATCGAATAAGACTAGCAATTCGCCAAAAACGAACAAACCCGAAGTTAAGATGAAATCGAAAACCGCATTTCATGGCTCGATTCCAATCGAATTAGACTAGCATTTCACCAAAATTAAACAGACCTTAAGTTATCATGAAATCAAAATACACGTTTCATTGGTTCGATTCCAATCGAATTAGACTAGCAATTCGCAAAAAATGAACAAACCCGAAGTTATCAAGAAATCGAAAACCACATTTCATTGGCTCGATTCCAATCGAATTAGACAAGCAATTCGCCAAACATGAACAAACACGATGTTATCATGAAATGGAAAACCACATTTCATGGCTTGATTCCAATCGAATTAGACTAGCAATTTCCCAAAGGCGAACAATCCTGAAGTTATCATGAAATAAAAAACAACATTTCATTGGCTTGATTCCAATTGAATTAGACTAGCAATTCGCAAAAAATGAACAAACCCGAAGTTATCATGAAATTGAAAACCACATTTCATTGGCTCGATTCCAATCGAACTAGACTAGCAATTCGCCAAAAATGAACAAATGCGAAGTTCTCATGAAATCGAAAACCACATTTCATTGCTAGATTCCAATCGAATTATACCAGCAATTCTCCAAAAATAAACAAACCCGAAGTTATCATTAAATGAAAAGCAACTTTTATCTGGTTCGATTCCAATCGAATTAGACTAGCAATTTGCCAAAAAAGAACAAACCCAAAGTTATTTGTTATCATGAAATCGAAAACCACATTTCATTGTCTCGATTCCAATCGAATTAGACTAGCATTTTGCCAAAAATGAACAAACCCGAAGTTATCATGAAATCGAAAACCACATTTCACTGGCTCGATTCCAATCGAATTAGACCAGCAAATCGCCAAAAATGAACAAACCCGAAGTTATCATGAAATCGAAAAACCACATTTCACTGGCTCGATTCCAATCGAATTAGACCAGCAAATCGCCAAAAATGAACAAACCTAAAGTTATCATGAAAACGAAAACCACGTTTCATTGGCTCAATTCCAATCGAATTAGACTTGCAATTCGCAAAAAATGAACAAACCCGAAGTTATCATGAAATCGAAAACCACATTTCATTGGCTCGATTCCAATCGAATTAGACTAGCAATTCGTTAAAATTTAACAAACCCGAAGTTATCGTGAAATCGAAAAACACATTTCATTGGCTAGATTCCAATCAAATTTGACTTGCGATTCGCCAAAAATGAACAAACATGAAATTATCTTGAAATCGAAAACCACATTTCATTGGCTCGATTCCAATCGAATTAGACTAGCAATTCGCCAAAAATGAACAAACGCGAAGTTCTCATGAAATCGAAAACCACATTTCATGGCTCGATTCCAATCCAATTAGACTAGCAATTTGCCAAAAATGAACAGACCCGAAGTTATCACGAAATTGAAATACACGTTTCATTGGCTCGATTCTAATCGATTTAGAATAGCAATTCGTTTAAAACAAACAAACCTAAAGTTATCATGAAATCGAAAACCACATTTCATTGGCTCGATTCCAATCGAATTAGACTAGCTATTCGCCAAAAACGAATTGATAAAAAGTTATTATGAAATCATAAACCAATTTTCATTGGATCGATTCCGATCGAATTATATTAGTAATTCGTCAAAAATGAACAAACCTAAAGTTATCATGAAATCGAAAACCACATTTCATGGCTCGATTCCAATCGAATTAGACTAGCAATTCGCCAAAAATGAACAAACCAAAAGTTATCATAAAATCGAAAACCACATTTCATTGTCTCGATTCCAATCGAATTAGACTAGCAATTCACTAAAAATGAACAAACCCGAAGTTATCATGAAATCGAAAACCACAATTCGTTGGCTCGATTCTAATCGAATTAGACTAGCAATTCGCCAAAAATAAACAAACCCGAAGTTATCCTGAAATCCAAAACCACATTTCATGGCTCGATTCCAAATGAATTAGATAAGCAATTCGCCAAAAATGAACAGACCCGAAGTTATCATGAAATCGAAATGCACGTTTCATTAGCTCGATTCCAATCGAATTAGACAAGCAATTCGCTAAAAATGAAAAAATACGAAGTAATCATGAAATCGAAAGCCACATTTCATTGGCTCGATTCCAATCGAATTAGACTAGCAATTCGCCAAAGACGAACAATCCCGAAGTTATCATGAAATCAAAAACGACATTTCATTGACTCAATTCCAATTGAATTAGACTAGCAATTTGCCAAAAATGAACAAACCCGAAGTTATCATGAAAATCAAAATCCATATTTAATGGCTCGATTCCAATCGAATTAGACTAGCAATTCGCCAAAAATGAATAGACCTGAAGTTATCATGAAATCGAAATACACTTTTAATAGGCTCGATTCCAATCGGATTAGACTAGCAATTCACTAAAAATGAACAAACCCGAAGTTAACATGAAATCGAAAACCACATTTCATTGGCTCGATTCCAATCGAATTAAACTAGCAATTTGCCAAAAACAAACAAACTCGAAGTTATCATGAAATTAAAAGCCACTTTTTGCTGGCTCGATTCCAATCGAATTAGACAAGCAATTCGCCAAAAATGAACAAGCTCGAAGTTGTTTGTCATCATGAAATCGAAAACCACATTTCATTGACTTGATTCCTATCGAATAAGCCTAGCAATTCGCCAAAAATGAACAAACCCGAAGTTATCATGAAATCGAAAACCACATTTCGTTGGCTCGATTCCAATCGAATTAGACTAGCGATTCGCCAAAAATAAACAAACCCGAAGTTATCATGAAATCGAAAACCACATTTCATGGCTTGATTCCAAACGAATTAGACTAGCAATTCGCCAAAAATGAATAGACCCGAAGTTATCATGAAATCGAAATACACGTTTCATTAGCTCGATTCCAATCGAATTAGACTAGCAATTCGCCAAAAATGAATAGACCCGAAGTTATCATGAAATCGAAATACACGTTTCATTAGCTCGATTCCAATCGAATTAGACTAGCAATTCGCTAAAAATGAACAAACGCGAAGTAGTCATGAAATCGAAAACCACATTTCATTAGCTCGATTCCAATCAAATTAGACTAGCAATTTGCCAAAAATGAACAATTCCGAAGTTATCGTGAAATCGAAAGCCACTTTTCACTGGCTCGGTTCCAATCAAATTAGACTAGAAATTTGCCAAAAATGAACAATGCCGAAGTTATCATGAAATCAAAAACCAAATTTCATTGGCTTGATTCCAAAGGATTTAGACTAGGAATTCGCAAAAAATGAACAAACCCGAAGTTATCAAGAAATCGAAAACCACATTTCATTGGCTCGATTCCAATCGAATTAAATAAGCAATTCGCCAAACATGAACAAACACGATGTTATCATGAAATGGAAAACCACATTTCATGGCTTGATTCCAATCGAATTAGACTAGCAATTCGCCAAAAACCAACAGACCCGAAGTTATCATGAAATCGAAATACACGTTACATTGGCTCGATTCCAATCGAATTAGACTAGCAATTCGCCAAATATGAACGAACCCGAAACTATCATGAAATTGAAAACCACATTTCATTGGCTCGATTCCAATTGAATTAGACTAGCAATTCGCCAAAAATGATCAAATCCGAAGTTATCATGAAATCGAAAACCACATTTCATGGTTAGACTCCAATCGAATTAGACTAGCAATTCTCAAAAAATGAACAAACCTGAAGTTATCATGAAATCAAAAACCACATTTCATTGGCTCGATTCCAGTCGAATTAGACTAGCAATTCGCCAAAAATAAACAAACCCGAAGTTATCATTAAATCCAAAACAACTTTTCACTCGTTCGATTCCAATCGAATTAGACTAGCAATTCGCAAAAAAAAATCCAAAGTTATTTGTTATCTTGAAATCGATAACCACATTTCGTTGACTCGATTTCAATCGAATAAGACTAGCAATTCGCCACAAATGAACAAACCCGAAGTTGTCATGAAATCGAATACCACATTATTGTCGTGATTCCAATCAAATTAGACTAGCATTTCGCCAAAAATGAACAAACCTGAAGTTATCATGAAATTGAAAACCACTTTTCATTCGATCGATTCCATTCGAATTAGACTAGAAATTTTCCAAAAACGAACAAATCTGAAGTTATAACGAAATCAAAAGCCACATTTCATTGGCTCGATTCCAATCCAAATAGACTAGCAATTCGCCAAAAATGAACAAGCCCGAAGTTATCATGAAATCAAAAGCTACTTTTCATTAGCTCGATTCGAATCGAATTAGACTAGCAATTCGCCAAAACGAACAAACCCGAAGTTATCATGAAATCAAAACCCACTTTTCATTCATTCGATTCCAATCGAATTAGACTAGTAATTGGCCAAAAATGAACAAACCCGAAGTTATCAAGAAATTAAAGCGACTTTTCACTGGCTCGATTCCAATCGAATTAGACTAGCTATTCAGCAAAAAGAGATAAACCCGATGTTACCATGAAATCAAAACCTACTTTTCATTTGTTCGATTCCAATTGAATTAGACTAGAATTTTCCAAAAACAAATAAACTTGAAGTTATCGAGAAATCGAAAACCACATTTCATTAGCTCGATTCCAATCGAATTAGACTAGCAATTCAGTAAAAATGAACAAACCTGAAGTTATCATGAAATCAAAAGCCAGTTTTCGTCGGCTCGATTCGAATCGAATTAGACTAGCAATTCGCCAAAACGAACAAACCTGAAGTTATCATGAAATCGAAAACTACATTTCATTCGCTCGATTCCAATCGAATTAGACCAGCAATTAGCCAAAATCGAACAAACCCGAAGTTATCAAGAAATCAAAGTGACTTTTCACTAGCTCGATTCCAATCGAATTAGACTAGCAATTCACAAAAAATACATAACACGAAGTTATCATGAAATCAAAAATCACATTTCATGGCTCGATTCCAATCGAATTAGACTAGCGATTCACCAAAAAGAGATAAACCCGATGTTATCATGAAATCAAAACCTACTTTTCATTCGTTCGATTCCAATCGAATTAGACTAGAAATTTTCCAAAAACGAACAAACATGAAGTAATCGAGAAATCGAAAACTACATTTCATTGGCTCGATTCCAATCGAATTAGACTAGCAATTCGGTATAAATGACAAACCCGAATTTATCATGAAATCAAAAGCCACTTTTCATTGGTTTAATTCGAATCGAATTAGACTAGCAATTCGCTAAAACGAACAAACCCGACGTCATCATGAAATCGAAAACTACATTTTATTCGTTCGATTCCAATCGAATTAGACTAGCAATTTGTCAAAAAATGAACACACCCGAAGTTATCAAGAAATCAAAAGCCACTTTTCAATGACTCGATTCCAATCGAATTAGACTAGCAATTCGCCAAAATTAAATAACACGAAGTTATCATGAAATCAAAAACCCCATTTCATGGCTCGATTCCAATCGAATTAGACTAGCTATTCACCAAAAATGAACAAACCCGAAGTTATCAAGAAATAGAAAACCACATTTCATGGCTTGATTCCAATCGAATTAGACTAGCAATTCACCAAAAATGATCAAACCCGAAGTTATCTAGAAATCGAAATCACATTTCATTGGCTCAATTTCAATCGAATTAGACTAGCAATTCGGTAAAAACGAACAAATCCGAAGTTATCATGAAATCAAAAGCCAATTTTCATTGGCTCGATTCGAATCGAATTAGACTTGCAATTCGCCAAAACGAACAAACTCGAAGTTATCTTGAATCGAAAACCACATTTGATTCGTTCAATTCCAATCGAATTAGACTATCAATTTGCAAAAACGAACAAACCCGAAGTTATCAAGAAATCAAAAGCCACTTTTCGTTGGCTCAATTCCAATCGAATTAGACTAGCAATTCCCCAAAACGGATAAACTCAAAGTTATCATGAAATCAAAACCCACTTTTCATTCGCTCCATTCGAATCGAATTAGACTAGCAATTTGCTAAAAACGAACAAACACGAAGCTCTCATGAAATCGAAAACCACTTTTCATTGGCTCGATTCCAATCGAATTACATTAGTAATTCGCCAAAAATGAACAAACCCAAAGTTATCATGAAATCAAAAACAACATTTCATGGCTCAAATCCAATCGAATTAGACTAGCAATTCGCCAAAAATGAACAAACCTGAAGTTAACGTGAAATCGAAAACCACATTTCATTGAGTCGATTCCAATCAAATTAGACTAGCAATTCGCCAAAAACGAACAAACCCGAAGTTATCATGAAATCAAAAACCACATTTCATTAGGTCGAATCCAATCGAGTTAGACTAGCAATTCGCCAAAAATGAACAAACCCGAAGTTATCATGAAGTCGAAAACCACTTTTCATTGGCTCGATTGCAATTGAATTGGGCAAGCTATTCGCCAAAAATGAACAAACACGAAGTTCTCATAAAGTCAAAAACCACTTTTCATTCGTTGGATTCCAATCGAATTAGAGTAGCCATTCGCCAAAAATGATTCTAATCGAATTGGACTAGCAATTCGCCAAAACGAACAAACCCGTAGTTATCATGAAATCAAAGCCACTTTTCATTGGATCGATTCCATTTGATTTCGACTAGCAATTTGCCAAAAATTAACAAATCTGACGTTACCATGAAATCAAAAACCACGTTTCATTAGCTCGATTCCAATCGAATTAGACTAGCAATCCTCCAAAAACGAACAAACCCGAAGTTATCATGAAATCAAAAACCACATTTCATTAGGTCGAATCCAATCGAGTTAGACTAGCAATTCGCCAAAAATGAACAAACCCGAAGTTATCATGAAGTCGAAAACCACTTTTCATTGGCTCGATTGCAATTGAATTGGGCAAGCTATTCGCCAAAAATGAACAAACACGAAGTTCTCATAAAGTCAAAAACCACTTTTCATTCGTTGGATTCCAATCGAATTAGAGTAGCCATTCGCCAAAAATGAACAAATCCGAAGTTATCGGGAAATCAATAACCACATTTCATTAGGTCAATTCCAATCGAATTAAACAAACTAATCGCCAGAAACGAACAAACCCGAAGTTATAATGAAATCGAAACCCACTTTTCATTGGCTCGATTCCAATCGAATTAGACTAGCAATTCGGTAAAAACGAACAAACCCGAAGTTATCATGAAATCAAGAGCCAGTTTTCATTAGCTCGATTCGAATCGAATTAGACTAGCAATTCGCCAAAATGAACAAACTCGAAGTTATCATGAAATCGATAACCACATTTCATTCGTTCGATTCCAATCGAATTAGACTATCAATTTGCTAAAAATGAACAAACCCGAAGTTATCAATATATCAAAAGCCACTTTTCATTGGCTCGATTCCAATCGAATGAGACTAGCAATTCGCCAAAACGGGTAAACTCAAAGTTATCATGAAATCAAAACCAACTTTTCATTCGCTCCATTCAAATCGAATTAGACTACCAATTTGCTAAGAATGAACAAACACGAAGCTTTCATGAAATCGAAAATCACTTTTCATTGGCTCGATTCCAATCGAATTACATTAGTAATTTGCCAAAAAGGAACAAACCCATAGTTATCATGAAATCAAAAACCACATTTCATGGCTCAAATCCAATCGAATTAGAATAGCAATTCACCAAAAATGAACAAACCCGAAGTTAACATGAAATCGAAAACCACATTTCATTGAGTCGATTCCAATCGAATTAGACAAGCAATTCACCAAAAATGAACAAACCCGAAGTTATCATGAAATCAAAAACCACATTTCATTAGGTCGAATCCAATCGAGTTAGACTAGCAATTCGCCAAAAATGAACAAATCTGAAGTTATCATGAAATCGAAAGCCACTTTTCATTGTCTCGATTTCAATCGAATTGGGCAAGCTATTCGCCAAAAATGAACAAACATGAAGTTATCATGAAATCAAAAACCACTTTTCATTCGTTCGATTCCAATCGAATTAGACTAGCTATTCGCCAAAAATGAACAAACCCGAAGTTATCGAGAAATCGAAAACCACATTTCTTGGCTCGATTCCAATCGAATTAGACTAGCAATTCACCTAAAATGAACAAACCCGAAGTTATCGAGAAATCGAAAACCACATTTCATTGGCTCGATTTCAATCGAATTAGACTAACAATTCGGTAAAAATGAACAAACCCGAAGTTATCATGAAATCAAAAGCCAGTTTTCATTGGCTCAATTCGAATCGAATTAGACTAGCAATTCGCCAAAATGAACAAACCCGAAGTTATCATCAAATCGAAAACCACATTTCATTCATTCGATTCCAATCGGATTAAACTATCAATTTGCCAAAAATGAACAAACCCGAAGTTATCAAGAAATCAAAAGCCACTTTTCATTGACTTGATTCCAATCGAATTAGACAAGCAATTCGCCAAAATGGATAAACTCAAAGTTATCATGAAATCAAAACCCACTTTTCATTCGCTCCATTCTAATCGAATTAGACTAGCAATTCGCTAAAAATGAACAAAGACAAAGTTCTCATGAAATCGAAAACCACTTTTCATTGGCTCGATTCCAATCGAATTACATTAGTAATTTGCCAAAAACGAACAAACCCAAAGTTATCATGAAATCAAAAACCACATTTCATGGCTCGAATCCAATCGAATTAGACTAGCAATTCGGCAAAAACGAACAAACCCGAAGTTATCGTGAAATCGAAAACCACAATTCATTGACTCGATTCCAATCGAATTAGACTAGCGATTTGCCAAAAAATGGACAAACTCGAAGTTATCATGAAATCGAAAATTCGTTAGATTCCAATCGAATTAGACTATCAAATTGCCAAAAGCGAACAAACCTGAAGTTATCAAGAAATCAAAAGCCACTTTTCATTGGCTCGATTCCAATCGAATTAGACTATCAATTCGCCAAGACGGATAAACTCAAAGTTATCATGAAATCAAAACCCACTTTTCATTCGCTCCATTCTAATCGAATTAAACAAGCAATTAGCTAAAAATGAACAAACACGAAGTTCTCAAGAATTCGAAAATCACTTTTCATTGGCTCGATTCCAATCGAATTACATTAGTAATTCGCCAAAAATGAACAAACCCAACGTCATCATGAAATCAAAAACCACATTCCATGGCTCGAATCCAGTCGAATTAGACTAGCAATTTGCCAAAAATGAACAAACTCGAAGTTATCGTGAAATCGAAATCTAAATTTCATTGACTCGATTCCAATCGAACAAGACTAGCGATTCGCCAAAAAATGAACAAACCCGAAGTTATCATGAAATCGAAAACCACATTTCATTCATTCGATTCCAATCGAATTAGACTAGCAATTTGCCAAAAACGAACAAACCCGAAGTTATCAAAAAATCAAAAGCCACTTTTCATTAGCTCGATTATAATCAAATTAGACTAGCAATTCGCCAAAATGGATAAACTCGAAGTCATCATGAAATCAAAACCCACTTTTCGTTCGCTCCATTCCAATCAAATTAGACTAGCAATTCGCTAAAAATGAACAAACATGAAGTTATCATGAAATCGAAAACCACTTTTCACTGGCCCGATTCCAATTGAATTACATTAGTAATTCGCTAAAAACGAACAAACCCAAAGTTATCATGAAATCAAAAACCACATTTCATGGCTCAAATCCAGTCGAATTAGACTAGCAATTTGCCAAAAACCAACAAACCCGAAGTTAACGTGAAATCGAAATCACATTTCGTTGAGTCGTTTCCAATCGAATTAGACTAGCAATTCGCCAAAAAAAGAACAAACCCGAAGTTATCATGAAATCGAAAACCACATTTTTCGGCTCGATTCCAACCGAATTAGACTAGCTACTCTCCAAAAACGAACAAACCCAAAGTTATCATGAAATCGAAAACCACATTTCAATGGCTCGATTCCAATCGAATTAGACTAGCAATTTGCCAAAAACGAACAAATCCGAAGTTATCATGAAATCAAAAGCAACTTTTCACTGGCTCGATTCCAATCGAATTAGACTAGCAATTCGCTAGAAACGAACGAACCGAAAATTATTTGTTATCATGAAATCGAAAACAACATTTCATTGGCTCGATTCCAATTGAAGTAGAGTAGCATTTCGTTAAAAATGAATAAACCCGAAGTTATCATGAAATCAAATTCCACATTTCATTTGGTCGATTCCAATCGAGTTAGACTAGGAATTCGCCAAAAACGAACAAACCCGAAGTTATCATGAAATAGAAAACCACTTTTCATTGGCTCGATATCAGTCGCATTGGGCAAGCTATTCGCCAAAAATGAACAAACACGAAGTTATCATGAAATCAAAAACCACTTTTCATTCGTTCGATTCCAATCGAATTAGACTAGCTATTCGCCAAAAATGAACAAACCCGAAGTTATCATGAAATCAAAAGCAACTTTTCACTGGCTCGATTCCAATCGAATTAGACTAGCAATTCGCTAAAAATGAACAAACATGAAGTTATCATGAAATCAAAAGCAACTTTTCACTGGCTCGATTCCAATCGAATTAGACTAGCAATTCGCTAAAAATGAACAAACATGAAGTTATCATGAAATCAAAAACCACTTTTCATTCGTTCGATTCCAATCGAATTAGACTAGCTATTCGCCAAAAATGAACAAACCCGAAGTTATCGTGAAATCAAAAATCACATTTCATTGGGTCGATTCCAATCGAATTAAACGAGTTATTCGCCAAAAATGAACAAACTCGAAGTTATAATGAAATCGAAACCTACTTTTCATTGGCTCAATTCCAATCGAATTAGACTAACAATTTGCCAAAACGGATAAGCCCGAAGTTATCATGAAATCAAAACCCACTTTTCATTCGCTCCATTACAATCAAATTAGACTAGCAATTCGCTAAAAATGAACAAACATGAAGTTATCATGAAATCGAAAACCACTTTTCATTGGCCCGATTCGAATCGAATTACATTAGTAATTCACCAAAAACGAGCAAACCCAAAGTTATCACGAAATCAAAAACCACATTTCATGGCTCAAATCCAATCGAATTAGACTAGCAATTCGCCAAAAACCAACAAACCCGAAGTTAACGTGAAATCGAAAACCACATTTCATTGAGTCGATTCCAATCGAATTAGACTAGCAATTCGTCAAAAAACGAACAAACCCGTTGTTATCATGAAATCAAAAACCACATTTCACAGCTCAATTCCAACCGAATTAGACTAGCTATTCTCCAAAAACGAACAAACCCAAAGTTATCATGAAAACAAAAACGACATTTCAATGGCTCGATTCCAATCGGATTAGACTAGCAATTCGCCAAAAACGAACAAATCCAAAGTTATCATGAAATCAAAACCCACTTTTCACTGGCTCGATTCCAATCGAATTAGACTAGCAATTCGCCAGAAACGAACTAATCGAAAATTATTTGTCATCATGAAATTGAAAACAACATTTCATTGGCTCGATTCCAATTGAATTAGAGTAGCATTTCGCTAAAAACGAATAAACCTGAAGTTATCATGAAATCAAAAACCACATTTCATTGGGTTGATTCCAATCGAGTTAGACTAGCAATTCGCCAAAAAGGAACAAACCCAAAATTATCATGAAATCGAAAACCACTTTTCATTTGCTCGATATCAATCGAATTAGGCAAGCTATTCGCCAAAAATGAACAAACACGAAGTTATCATGAAATCAAAAACCACTTTTCATTCGTTCGATTCCAATCGAATTAGACTAGCTACTCGCCAAAAATGAACAAACCCGAAGTTATCGTGAAATCAAAAACCCCATTTCAGAAACGAACAAATCCGAAGTTATAATGAAATCGAAACCCACTTTTCATTGGCTCAATTCCATTCGAATTAGACTAACAATTTACAAAAATGGATAAGCCCAAAGTTATCATGAAATCAAAACCCACTTTTCATTCACTCCATTCCAATCAAATTAGACTAGCAATTCGCTAAAAATGAACAAACATGAAGTTATCATGAAATCGAAAACCACTTTTCATTGGCCCGATTCCAATTGAATTACATTAGTAATTCACCAAAAACGAGCAAACCCAAAGTTATCATGAAATCAAAAACCACATTTCATGGCTCAAATCCAATCGACTTAGACTAGCAATTCGCCGAAAACCAACAAACCCGAAGTTATCGTAAAATCGAAAACCATATTTCATTAAGTCGATTCCAATCGAATTAGACTAGCAATTCGCCCAAAAATGAACAAACCCAAAGTTATCACGAAATAAAAAACCACATTTCACGGCTCGATTCCAACCGAATTGAATTAGCTACTCTCCAAAAATGAACAAACCCAAAGTTATCATGAAATCAAAAACCACATTTCAATGGCTCGATTCCAATCGAATTAGACTAGCAATTCGCCAAAAATGAACAAATTCGAAGTTATCATGAAATCAAAAGCCACTTTTCACTGGCTCGATTCCAATCGAATTAGACTAGCAATTCGGTAAAAACAAACAAACTCAAAGTTATTGTGAAATCAAAACCCACTTTTCATTCGTTCGATTCCAATAGAATTAGACAAAAATTTGCCAAAACTAAACAAACACGAAGCTATCAAGAAATCAAAAGCCACTTTTCATCGGCTCGATTCCAATCGAATTAGACTAGCAATTTGCCAAAAACGAACAAACCCGAAGTTATCAAGAAATCAAAAGTAACTTTTGATTGGCTTGATTCCAATCGAATTAGACTAGCAATTCGCCAAAATGGATAAACCCTAAGTTATCATGAAATCGAAACCCACTTTTCATTCGGTCCATTCCAATCGAATTCGACTAGCAATTCGCCAAAAATGAATAAACACGAAGCTATCATGAAATCGATAACCAATTTTTACTGGCTCGATTCAAGTCGAATTATACTAGCTATTCGCGAAAAATGAACAAACCCGAAGTTATCATGAAATCAAAAACCAATTTTCATTGGCTCGATTCCAATCTAATTAGACTAGCTATTTGCCAAAAATGAACAAACACAAAGTTATCATGAAATCAAAAATCACGTTTCACTAGCTCGATTCAAATCGAATTACATTAGTAATTAAGCAAAAATGAACAAACCCGAAGTTATCATGAAATCGAAAACCACATTTAATGGCTCGATTCCAATCGAATTAGACTAGCAATTCGCCAAAATAGAACAAACCC
This sequence comes from Olea europaea var. sylvestris, assembly GCF_002742605.1. NCBI lineage: Eukaryota > Viridiplantae > Streptophyta > Magnoliopsida > Lamiales > Oleaceae > Olea > Olea europaea. The sequence goes on along the minus strand of NW_019263622.1, from coordinate 487,193 downwards.
AAAGTTATCATGAAATCGAAAACCATGTTTCGCTGGCTCGATTCCAATCGAATTAGACTAGCAATTCGCCAAAAATGAACAAACTCGAAGTTATCATGAAATCGAAAACCACATTTCATTGGCTCGATTCCAATCGAATTAGACTAGCAATTCACTAAAAAGAACAAACCCGAAGTTATCAAGAAATAAAAAGCCTCTTTTCACTAGCTCGATTCCAATCAAATTGGACTAGCAATTCGCAAAAAATGAACCAACATGAAGTTATTTGTTATCATGAAAGCGAAAACCACATTTCATTGGCTCGGTTATAATCGAATTAGACTAGCTATTCGAAAAAAAAGGAACAAACCAGAAGTTATCAAGAAATCGAAAACAACTTTTTATTGTCTCGATTCCAATCGAATCAGGCTTGCAATTTGCCAAAAATGAACAAGCCCAAACTTGTCACGAAATCAAAAACCACACGTCTTTGGCTCGATTCCAATCGAATTACACTAGCAATTCACCAAAAATGAACAAACACGAAATTATCATGAAATCAAAACCCACTTTTCAGTCGCTCCATTCCAATTGAATTAGACTAACAATTCGCCAAAAATGAACAAACACGAAGTTATCATGAAATCGAAAACCACTTTTCATTAGCTCGATTCCAACCGAGTTACATTCGTAATTTGCCAAAAACAAACAAACCCAAAGTTATCTTGGAATCAAAAACCACATTTCATGTCATGATTCCAATCAAATTAGACTAGCAATTCGCCAAAAATGAACAAATCCAAAGTTATCACGAAATCAAAAACCACTTTTCATTGGCTCGATTCCAATCGAATTAGACTAGCAATTCGCCAAAATGAACAAACCCGAAGTTATCACGAAATCCAAACCACTTTTCATTGGCTCGATTCCAATCGAATTGGACTAGCAATTCGCCAAAATCGAACAAACCCGAAGTTATCATGAAATCAAAATCCACTTTTCACTTGCTCGATTCCAATCGAATTAGACTAGCTATTCGCGAAAAATGAACAAACTCCATGATATTATGAAATCAAAACCCACTTTTCATTCATTCAATTCCAATCGAATTAGGCTAGCAATCTGCTAAAAATGAACAAACCCGAAGTTATCATGAAATCAAAAGCCACTTTTCATTAGCTCGATTCCTATCGAATTGGACTAGCAATTCGCTAAAAATGAACAAACCCGAAGTTATCATGAAATCAAAACCCACTTTTAATTCGTTAGATTCCAATCGAATTAGACTAGAAATTTGCCAAAAACGAACAAACATGAAGTTATGAAGAAATCAAAAGCTACTATTCATTGGCTCGATTCCAATCGAATTAGACTTGCAATTTGATAAAAACGAACAAACTCAAAGTTATCTTGAAATCAAAACCCACTTTTCATTCGTTCGATTCCAATCGAATTAGACTAGCAATTTGCAAAAAACGAACAAACCTGAAGTTATCAAGAAATCAAAAGGCACTTTTCATTGGCTCGATTCCAATCGAATTAAACTAGCAATTCACCAAAAATGAACATACCCGAAATTATCATGAAATCAAAAACCACTTTTCATTGGCTCGATTCCAATCGAATTAGACTAGCAATTCGCCAAAAATGAACAAACCCGAACTTATTTTGAAATCAACAACCACTTATCGTTAGCTCGATTCCAATCGAACTACACTAGCAATTCTCCAAAAATGAACATGCCCGAAGTTATCTTGAAATCAACAGCCACTTCTCATTCGTTCGATTCCAATCGAATTAGACTAGCAATTTGCCAAAAACAAACAAACAAAAACTTATAAAAAATTCAAAGGCCACTTTTCATTGGCTCGATTCCAATCGAATTAGACTAGCAATTTGCCAAAAACAAAAAAGTTCGAAGTTATCATGAAATCAAAAACCAATTTTCGTTGGTTCGATTCCTATCGAATTAGAATAGTAATTCACCAAAAATGAACAAGCCCGAAGTCATCTTGAAATCAAAAACTACTTTTCATTGGCTCGATTCCAATCGAATTAAAATAGCAATTCGCCAAAAATGAAGAAACAGGAAGTTATCTTGAAATAAAAAGTCACTTTTCGCTGGCTCGATTCCAATCGAATTAGACTAGCTATTCGCCAAAAACGAACAAAAAAAAGTTATCTTGAAATCGAAAACTAGTTTTCATTGGCTCGATTCCAATCGAATTACATTAGTAATTAACCAAAAAACGAACAAACCCGAAGTTATCATGAAATCCAAAACCACTTTTCATTGGCTCGATTCCAATCGAACTAGACTAGCAATTTGCAAAAAACGAACAATCCCGAAGTTTTCATGAAATCAAAATCAACTTTTCACTTGCTGGATTCCAATCAAATTAGACTAGCTATTCGCAAAAAATGAACAAACACGAAGTTATCATGATATCAAAAACTACTTTTCATTCATTCGATTCCAATCGAATTAGACTAGCCATTCGCCAAAAATGAACAAACCCGAAGTTATCATGAAATCAAAAACCACTTTTCATTCGTTCGATTCCAATCGAATTAGACAAGAAATTTTCCAAAAATGAACAAACCTAAAGTTATCAAGAAATCAAAAGCCTCATTTCATTGGCTCGATTCCAATCAAATTGGACGAGCAATTCACCAAAAATGAACAAACCCAAAGTTATCATGAAATGAAAAGCCACATTTCATTGGCTCGATTCGAATCGAATTAGACTAGCAATTCGCGAAAACGAACAAATCTGAAGTTATCATGAAATCAAAACCCACTATTCACTCGTTCAATGCCAATCGAATTAGACTAGCAATTTGCCAAAAAATGAACAAACCCGAAGTTATCAAGAAATTAAAAGCCACTTTTCATTGGCTCGATTCCAATCGAATTAGACTAGCAATTTGCCGAAACGGATAAACCCGGAGTTATCATGAAATTAAAACCCACTTTTCATTCGCTCCATTCCAATCGAATTAGAATATCAATTCGCCAAAAATGAACAAACACGAAGTTATCATGAAATCGAAAATCACATTTCATTGGCACGATTCCAATCGGATTAGACTAGCAATTCGCTAAAAATGAACAAATTTGACGTTATCATGAAATCGAAAACCACATTTCATTGGCTCAATTCCAATAGAATTGGACTAGCGATTTGCCAAAAATAAACAATCCCGAAGTTATTCGTTATCAAGAAATCGAAATCCACATTTCATTGACTCGATTTCAATTGAATTAGACTAGCAATTCGACAAAAATGAACATACCCGAAATTATCATGAAATCAAAAATCATATTTCATTGGCTCGATTCCAATCGAATTAGACTAGCAATTTGTCAAAAACGAACAAACTCGAAGTTATCATGAAATCAAAATCCACATGTCATTGGCTCGATTCCAATCGAATTGGACTAGCAATTCGGTAAAAAAAGAACAAACTCGAAGATATTATGAAATCAAAACCCACTTTTAATTCGTTAGATTCCAATCGAATAGACTAGAATTTGCCAAAAACGAACAAACACGAAGATATCAAGAAATGAAAAGCCACTATTCATTAGCTCGATTCCAATCGAATTAGACTTGCAATTCTATAAAAATGAACAAGCTCGAAGTTATCTTGAAATCAAAACCCACTTTTCACTCGTTCGATTCCAATCGAATCAAACTAGCAATTTGCAATAAACGAACAAACCTGAAGTTATCAAGAAATCGAAAGGCACTTTTCATTGGCTCAATTCCAATCGAATTAAGCTAGCAATTCATCAAAAACGAACGTACCCGAAATTATCATGAAATCAAAAACCACTTTTCATTGGCTCGATTCCAATCGAATTAGAATAGCAATTCGCCAAAAATGAACAAACCCAAAGTTATTTTGAAATCAACAACCACTTATCGTTAGCTTGATTCCAGTCGAACTACACTAGCGATTCTCCAAAAGTGAACATGCCCAAACTTATCTTGAAATCAACAGCCACTTCTCATTCGTTCGATTCCAATCGAATTAGACTAGCAATTTGCCAAAAACGAACAAACCCGAACTTATCAAAAATTCAAAGGCCACTTTTCATTGGCTCGATTCCAATCGAATTAGACTAGCAATTTGCCAAAAACAAAAAAAATCGAAGTTATCATGAAATCAAAAATCAATTTTCGTTGGTTCGATTCCTATCAAATTAGAATAGTAATTCACCAGAAATGAACAAGCCCGAAGTCATCTTGAAATCAAAAGCTACTTTTCATTTGCTCGATTCCAATCGAATTACAATAGCAATTCGCCAAAAATGAAGAAACTGGAAGTTATCTTAAAATCAAAAGTCACTTTTCGCTGGCTCGATTCCAATCGAATTCGACTAGCTATTCGCCAAAAAGGAACAAAAAAAGGTTATCTTGAGATAAAAAAGCACTTTTCATTGGCTCGATTCCAATCGAATTACATTAGTAAATAGCCAAAAATGAACAAACCCGAAGTTATCATGAAATCCAAAACCACTTTTCATTGGCTCGATTCCAATCGAACTAGACTAGCAATTCGCCAAAAACGAACAAACCCGAAGTTTTCAAGAAATCAAAATCAACTTTTCACTTGCTCGATTCCAATCAAATTAGACTAGCTATTCGCAAAAAACGAACAAATCCGAAGTTATCATGAAATCGAAAACCACATTTCACTGACTCGATTCCAATCGAATTGGACTAGCGATTTGCCAAAAATGAACAAACCCGAAGTTATTTGTTATCAAGAAATCGAAATCTACATTTCATTGACTCGATTCCAATCGAATTAGACTAGCAATTCGACAAAAATGAACATACCCGAAGTTATCATGAAATCAAAAACCACATTTCATTGGCTCGATTCCAATCGAATTAGACTAGCAATTCGTTAAAAACAAACAAACTCGAAGTTATCATGAAATCAAAAACCACATTTCATTGGCTCGATTTCAATCGAATTAGACTAGCAATTCGTCAAAAATGAACAAATCGAAAGTTATCATGAAATGAAAAGCCTCTTTTCACTTGCTCGATTCCAATCGAATTAAACAAGCTATTCACCAAAAATGAGCAAACACGAAGTTATCATGAAATCAAAAACCACTTTTCATTCGTTCAATTCCAATCGAATTAGACTAGAAATTTTCCAAAAACAAACAAACTTGAAGTCATCAAGAAATCAAAAGCCACATTTCATTGGCTCGATTCTAATCGAATTAGACTAGCAATTCGCCAAAAATGAACAAACCGGAAGTTATCATGAAATCAAAAGCCTCTTTTCACTTGCTCGATTCCAATAGAATTAAACAAGCTATTTGCCAAAAAGAGCAAACACGAAGTTATCATGAAATCAAAATCCACTTTTCGTTCGTTCGATTCCAGTCGAATTAGACTAGCCATTCCCCAAAAATGAACAAACCCGAAGTTGTCATGAAATCAAAAACCACTTTTCATTCGTTCGATTCCATTCGAATTAGACTAGAAATTTTCCAAAAATGAACAAACCTGAAGTTATCTTGAAATCAAAAGCCACATTTCATTGGCTCGATTCGAATCAAATTAGACTAGCAATTCGCCAAAAATGAACAAACTCGAAGTTATCATGAAATCAAAAGCTACTTTTCATTTGCTCGATTCCAGTCAAATTAGACTAGTAATTCGCAAAAAATGAACAAATCCGAAGTTATCATGAAATCAAAAGCCACTTCTCATTGGCTCGATTCCAATCGAATTCGACTAGTAATTCGCCAAAAATGAGCAAACACGAAGTTATCAAGAAATTAAAAGCCACTTTTCATTTGCTCGATTCCAATCGAATTAGACTAGCTACTCGCTAAAAACGAGCAAACACGAAGTCATCATGAAATCAAAAACCACTTTTCATTCGTTCAATTCCAATCGAATTAGACTAGCCATTCGCGAAAAATGAACAAACCCGAAGTTATCAAGAAATCAGAAACAACTTTTCATTCGTTCGATTCCAATCGAATTAGACTTGAAATTTTCCAAAAACGAACAAACCTGAAGTTATCAAGAAATGAAAAGCCACATTTCATCGGCTCGACTCCAATCAAATTAGACAAGGAATTCGCCAAAAATGAACAAGCCCGAAGTTATCATGAAATCAAAAGCCACTTTTCACTTGCTCGATTCTAATCAAATTAGACAAGCAATTTGCCAAAAATGAACAAACCCAAAGTTATCATGAAATCAAAAGCCACTTTTCATTGTCTCGATTCCAATCGAATTAGACTAGCAATTCGATAAAAATGAACCAACCTAAAGTCATCATTAAATCAAAAGCCATTTTTACGTGCTCGATTCCAATCGAATTGGACTAGCTATTCGCCAAAAATGAGCAAACATGAAATTATCATGAAATCGAAATCCACTTTTCATTCGTTTGATTCCAATCGAATTAGACTAGCCATTAGCAATAAACGAACAAAGCTGAAGTTATCATGAAATCAAAAACCACTTTTCATTCGTTCGATTCCAATCTAATTGGACTAGAAATTTTCCAAAAATGAACAAACCCGAAGTTATCAACAAATGAAAAGCCACATTTCATTGGCTCGATTCCAATCAAATTAGACTAGCAATTCGCCAAAAATGAACAAACCGAAAGTTATCATGAAATCAAACGCCACTTTTCATTTGCTCGATTCCAATCAAATTAGACTAGAAATTTGCCAAAAATGAACAGACCCGAAGTTATCATGAAATCAAAAGCCACATTTCACTTGCTCGATTCCAATCGAATTAGACTAGCTATTCGCCAAAAATGAGCAAACATGAAGTTATCATGAAATCAACATCCACTTTTCATTCGTTCGATTCCAATCGAATTAGACTAGCCATTCGCCAAAAATGAACAAACCCGAAGTTATCATGAAATCAGAAACCACTTTTCATTCGTTCGATTCCAATCGAATTAGACTATAAATTTTCCAAAAACGAACAAACCTGAAGTTATCAAGTATTCAAAAGCCACATTTCATTGGCTCGATTCCAATCAAATTGGACGAGCAATTCACCAAAAATGAACAAACCCGAAGTTATCCTGAAATGAAAAGCCACATTTCATTGGCTCGATTCGAATCGAATTAGACAAGCAATTCGCTAAAATGAACAAATCTAAAGTTATCATGAAATCAAAACCCACTATTCACTCGTTCAGTACCAATCGAATTAGACTAGCAATTTGCCAAAAAATGAACAAACCCGAAGTTATCAAGAAATCAAAAGCCACTACTCATTGGCTCGATTCCAATCGAATTAGGCTAGCAATTTGCAGAAACGGATAAACCCGGAGTTATCATGAAATCAAAACCTACTTTTCATTCGTTCGATTCCAACCGAATTGGACTAGAAATTTTCCAAAAATGAACAAATCTAAAGTTATCAAGAAATCAAAAGCCACATTTCATTGGCTCGATTCCAATCAAATTAGACTAGCAATTTGCCAAAAATAAACAAACCCGAAGTTATCACGAAATCAAAAGCCACATTTCATTGGCTCGATTCCAATCGGATTAGACTAGAAATTCGCCAAAAATGAACAAACCCGAAGTTATCATGAAATCAAAAGCGACATTTCACTTGCTCGATTCCAATCGAATTGGACTAGCTATTCGCCAAAAATGAGCAAACACGAAGTTATCATGAAATCAAAAATCACTTTTCATTCGTTCGATTCCAATTGAATTAGACTAGCCATTCGCCAAAAAAGAACAAACCCGAAGTTATCATGAAATCAGAAACCACTTTTCATTCGTTCGATTCCAATCGAATTAGACTAGAAATTTTCCAAAAACGAACAAACCTGAAGTATCAAGTAATCAAAAGCCACATTTCATTGGCTCGATTCCAATCAAATTAGACTAGCAATTCGCCAAAAATGAACAAACCTGAAGTTATCGTGAAATCAAAAGCCACTTTTCATTTGCTCGATTCCAATAGAATTAGACTAGCAATTTGCCAAAAATGAACAAACCCAAAGTTATCACGAAATCAAAAACCACCTTTCATTGGCTCGATTCCAATCGAATTGGACTAGCAATTTGCCAAAAATGAACAAACCCGAAGTTATCACGAAATCCAAAACCACTTTTTATTGGCTCGATTCCAATCGAATTTGACTAGCAATTCGCTAAAATCGAACAAACCCGAAGTTATCATGAAATCAAAAGCCACTTTTCACTTGCTCGATTCCATTCGAATTAGACTAGCTATTCGCAAAAAATGAACAAACTCCAAGTTATCATGAAATCAAAACCCACTTTTCATTCGTTCGATTCCAATCGATTTAGACTAGCAATCTGCCAAAAATGAACAAACCCGAAGTTATCATGAAATCAAAAGCAACTTTTCATTGGCTTGATTCCTATCGAATTAGACAAGCAATTCGCCAAAAATGAACAAACCCGAAGTTATCATGAAATCAAAATCCACTTGTCACTGGCTTGATTCCAATCGAATTGGACTAGCCATTCGGTAAAAAAGAACAAACGCAAAGATATTATGAAATCAAATCCCACTTTAATTTGTTAGATTCCAATCGAATTAGACTAGAATTTGCCAAAAACGAACAAACACGAAGTTATCAAGAAATCAAAAGCCACTATTCATTAGCTCGATTCCAATCGAATTAGACTTCCAATTCGGTAAAAACGAACAAACTCGAAGTTATCTTGAAATCAAAACCCACTTTTCATTCGTTCGTTTCCAATCGAATTAGACTAGCAATTTGCAAAAAAGGAACAAACCTGAAGTTATCAAGAAATCAAAAGGTACTTTTCATTGGCTCGATTCCAATCGAATTAAACTAGCAATTCACCAAAAATGAACGTACCTGAAATTATCATGAAATCAAAAATCACTTTTCATTGGCTCGATTCCAATCGAATTAGACTAGCAATTCGCCAAAAATGAACAAACCCAAAGTTATTTTGAAATCAGCTACCATTTATCGTTAGCTCGATTCCAATCGAACTACACTAGTAATTCTCCAAAAATGAACGTGCCCGAAGTTATCTTGAAATCAGCAGCCACTTCTCATTCGTTCGATTCCAATCGAATTAAACTAGCAATTTGCCAAAAACGAACAAATCGAACTTATCAAAAATTCAAAGGCCACTTTTCATTGGCTCGATTCCAATCGAATTAGACTAGCAATTTGCCAAAAACAAAAAAATTCGAAGTTATCATGAAATCAAAAATCAATTTTCGTTGGTTCGATTCCTATCGAATTAGAATAGTAATTCACCAAAAATGAACAAGCCCGAAGTCATCTTGAAATCAAAAGCTACTTTTCATTGGCTCGATTCCAATCGAATTAGAATAGCAATTCGCCAAAAATGAAGAAACAGGAAGTTATCTTAAAATCAAAAGTCACTTTTCCCTGGCTCAATTCCAATCGAATTAGACTAGCTATTCGCCAAAAAGGAACAAAAAAAGTTATCTTTAAATCGAAAACCACTTTTCATTGGCTCGATTCCAATCGAATTACATTAGTAATAAGCCAAAAACGAACGAACCCGAAGTTATCATGAAATCCAAAACCACTTTTCATTGGCTCGATTCCAATCGAACTAGACTAGCAATTCCCCAAAAACGAACAAACCCGAAGTTTTCATGAAATCAAAATCAACTTTTCACTTGCTCGATTCCAATCAAATTAGACTAGCTATTCGCAAAAAACGAACAAACACGAAGTCGTCATGATATCAAAAACTTCTTTTCATTCGTTCGATTCCAATCGAATTGGACTAACCATTCGCCAAAAATGAACAAACCCGAAGTTATCATGAAATCAAAAACCACTTTTCATTCGTTCAATTCCAATCGAATTAGACAAGAAATTTTCCAAAAATGAACAAACCTGAAGTTATCAAGAAATCAAAAGCCACATTTCATTGGCTCGATTCCAATCAAATTAGACGAGCAATTCACCAAAAATGAAAAAACCCAAAGTTATCATGAAATGAAAAGCCACATTTCATTGGCTCGATTCGAATAGAATTAGACTAGCAATTCGCTAAAATGAGCAAATCTGAAGTTATCCTGAAATCAAAACCCACTATTCACTCGTTCAGTACCAATCGAATTAGACTAGCAATGTGCCAAAAAATGAACAAACCCGAAGTTATCAAGAAATCAAAAGCCACTTTTCATTGGCTCGATTCCAATCGAATTAGGCTAGCAATTTGCCGAAATGGATAAACCCATAGTTATCATGAAATCAAAACCCACTTTTCATTCGCTCCATTACAATCGAATTAGAATATCAGTTCGCCAAAAATGAACAAACACGAAGTTATCATGAAATCGAAAATCACGTTTCATTGGCACGATTCCAATCGGATTAGACTAGCAATTCCCTAAAAACGAACAAATCCGAAGTTATCATGAAATCGAAAACCACATTTCATTGGCTCGATTCCAATTGAATTAGACTAGCAATTCGACAAAAACGGACAAACCCAAAGTTATCATGAAATCAAAAACCACATTTCATTGGCTCGATTCCAATCGAATTAGACTAGCAATTCGTCAAAAATGAACAAACTCGAAGTTATCATGAAATCAAAAACAACATTTCATTGGCTCGATTTCAATCGAATTAGACTACCATTTTGTCAAAAATGAACAAACCGAAAGTTATCATGAAATGAAAAGCCTCTTTTCACTTGCTCGATTCCAGTAGAATTAAACAAGCTATTCGCCAAAAACGAGCAAACTCGAAGTTATCCTGAAATCAAAAACCACTTTTCATTCGTTCGATGCCAATCGAATTAGACTAGAAATTTTCCAAAAACGAACAAGCCTGAAGTTATCAAGAAATCAAAAGCCACATTTCATTATCCTCGATTCCAATCAAATTAGACTAGCAATTCGCCAAAAATGAACAAATCCGAAGTTATCAAGAAATCAAAAGCCACTTTTCATTGGCTCGATTCCAATGGAATTAGACTATCAATTCACCAAAAATGTACAAACCGAAAGTTATCATGAAATCAAAAGCCTCTTTTCACTTGCTCGATTCCAATAGGATTAAACAAGCTATTCGCCAAAAATGATCAAACAAGAAGTTATCATGAAATCAAAAACCACTTTTCATTCGTTCGATTCCAATCGAATTAGACTAGCCATTCCCAAAAAACGAACAAACCCGAAGTTATCATGAAATCAAAAACCACTTTTCATTCGTTATATTCCATTCGAATTAGACTAGAAATTTTCCAAAAACGAACAAACCTGAAGTTATCAAGAAATCAAAAGCCACATTTCATTGGCTCGATTCCAATCAAATTAGACTACCAATTCGCCAAAAATGAACAAACCCGAAGTTATCATGAAATCAAAATTCATTTGCTCGATTCCAGACAAATTAGATTAGCAATTTGCAAAAAATGAACAAATCCGAAGTTATCATGAAATCAAAAGCCACTTTTCATTGGCTCGATTCCAATCGAATTAGACTAGCAATTCGCCAAAAATGAACAAACCCGGAGTTATCAATAAATTAAAAGCCACTTTTCATTTGCTCGATTCCAATCAAATTAGACTAGCTATTCGCTAAAAACGAGCAAACACGAAGTTATCATGAAATCAAAAACCACTTTTCATTCGTTCAATTTCAAACGAATTAGACTAGCCATTCGCGAAAAACGAACAAACCCGAAGTTATCATGAAATCAGAAACAACTTTTCATTCGTTCTATTCCAATCGAATTAGACTTGAAATTTTCCAAAAACGAACAAACCAGAATTTATCAAGAAATCAAAAGCCACATTTCATTGGCTCGATTCCAATCGAATTGGACTATAAATTTTTCGAAAATGAACAATCTCGAAGTTATCAAGAAATTAAAAGCCACATTTCATTGGCTCGATTCCAATCGAATTAGACTAGAAATTCACCAAAAATAAATAAACCCGAAGTTATCATGAAATCAAAAGCCACTTTCATTGGCTCGATTCCAATCGAATTAGACTAGCAATTCGCCAAAAATGAACAAACCCAAAGTTATCATGAAATCAAAAGCTACTTTTGACTTGCTCGATTTCAATCGAATTAGACTAGCTATTCGCTAAAAACGCGCGAACACGAAGTTATCATGAAATCAAAAACCACTTTTAATTCGTTCAATTCCAATCGAATTAGACTAACCATTCGCCAAAAACGAACAAACCCGAAGTTATCAAGAAATCAGAAACAACTTTTCATTCGTTCGATTCCAATCGAATTAGACTTGAAACTTTCCAAAAACGAACAAACTTGAAATTACCAAGAAATCAAAAGCCACATATCATTGGCTCGATTCCAATCAAATTAAACTAGTAATTTGCCAAAAATGATCAAACCCAAAGTTATCATGAAATGAAAACCCACTTTTCGTGGCTTGATTCGAATCTAATTAGACTAGCAATTCGTCAAAATGAGCAAACCCGAAGTTATCATGAAATCAAAACCCACTTTTCTATCGTTCGATTCCAATTGAATTAGACTAGCAATTTGCCAAAAATGAACAAACTTGAAGCTATCAAAAAATCAAAAGCCACTTTTCATTGGGTCGATTCCAATCGAATTAGACTAGCAATTTGCCAAAATGGATAAACCCAAAGTTATCATGAAATCAAAACCCACTTTTCATTCGCTCCATTCCAATCGAATTAGTCTAGCAATTCCTCAAAAATGGACAGACACAAAGTTATCCTGAAATCTAAAACCACGTTTCATTGGCTCGATTTCAATCGAATTAGACTAGCAATTCGCCAAAAATGAATAGACCCGAAGTTATCATGAAATCGAAAGCCACGTTTCATTGGCTCGATCCCAATCAGATTAGACTAGCAATTCGCTAAAAACGAACAAACCCGATGTTATTATGAAACCAAAAACCACATTTTGTTGGCTCGATTCCAATCAAATTAGACTAGCAATTCGTCACAAACGTACAAACCCGAAGTTATCATGAAATCAAAAGCCACTTTTCCCTGGCTCGATTCCAATCGAATTAGACTAGCAATTCGTTAAAAATGAACAAACCCGAGGTTATTTGTTATCATGAAATCGAAAACCACTTTTCTTGGCTCGATTCCAATCGAATTAGACTAGCGATTCGCCAAAAATGAACACACCTGAAGTTATCATGAAATCAAAAGACACTTTTGACTCGCTTGATTCCAATCGAATTAGACTAGCTATTCGCCAAAAAAAGAGCAAACTCGAAGTTATCATGAAATCAAAAACCACTTTTCATTTGTTCGATTTCAATCGAATCAGACTAGCCATTCGCCAAAAATGAACAAACCCGAAGTTATCATGAAATGAAAAACCACTTTTCATTCGTTTGATTCCATTCGAATTAGACTAGAAATTTTCCAAAAATGAACAAACTTGAAGTTATAAAGAAATCAAAACCCACATTTCATTGGCTCAATTCCAATCCAATTAGGCTAGCAATTTGCCAAAAATTAACAAACCCAAAGTTATCATGAAATCAAAACCCACTTTTCATTGGCTCGATTCAAATCGAATTAGACTAGGAATTTACCAAAACAAGCGAACATGAAGTTATCATGAAATCAAAATCCACTTTTCATTCATTCGATTCCAATCGAATTAGACTTGAAATTTTCCAAAAACGAATGAACCTGAATTTATCAAGAAATCAAAAACTACATTTCATTGGCTCGATTCCAATCAAATTAGACAAGGAATTCGCCAAAAATGAACAAACCCGAAGTTATCATGAAATCAAAAGCCACTTTTGATTGGCTCGATTCCAATCAAATTAGACAAGCAATTCGCCGAAAATGAACAAACCTGAAGTTATCATGAAATCAAAATCCACTTTTCATTGGCTCGATTCCAATCGAATTAGACGAGCAATTCAATAAAAATGAACAAACCCGAAGTTATCATGAAATCAACAGCCACTTTTTACTTGCCCGATTCCAATCGAATTAGACTAGTAATTCGCCATAAAAGAGCAAACATGAAATTATCATGAAATCAAAATTCACTTTTCATTCGATCGATTCCAATCGAATTAGACTAGCCATTCCCCAAAAACGAATAAACCCGAAGTTATCATGAAATCAGAGACCACTTTTCATTCGTTCGATTCCAATCCAATTGGACTAGAAATTTTCCAAAAATGAACAATCCCGAAGTTATCAAGAAATTAAAAGCCACATTTCACTGGCTCGATTCCAGTCGAATTAGACTAGCAATTCGTCAAAAATGAACAAACCCGAAGTTATCATGAAATCAAACACTACTTTTCATTGGCTCGATTCCAATCGAATTAGACTAGAAATTCGCCTAAAATGAACAACCCCGAAGTTATCATGAAATCAAAAGCCACATTTCACTTGCCCGATTCCAATCGAATTAGACAACCTATTCGCCAAAAACGAGCAAACACGAAGTTATCATGAAATCAAAATCCACTTTTCATTCGTTCGATTCCAATCAAATTAGACTAGCCATTCCCCAAAAATGAACAAACCCGAAGTTATCATGAAATCAAAACTAGAAATTTTCCAAAGACGAACAAACCTTAAGTTATCAAGAAATCAAAAGCCACATTTCATTGGCTCGATTCCAATCAAATTAGAATAGTAATTCATCAAAATTGAACAAACCCGAAGTTATTATGAAACCAAAAGCCACTTTTCATTGGCTCGATTCCAATCGAATTAGACTAGAAATTCGCCAAAAATAAACAAACCCGAAGTTATCATGAAATCAAAAGCCATATTTCACTTGCTCGATTCCAATCGAATTGGTCTAGCTATTCGCCAAAAATGAGCAAACACGAAGTTATCATGAAATCAAAAACCACTTTTCATTCGTTCGATTCCAATCGAATTAGACTAGCCATTCTCCAAAAACAACCAAACTCGAAGTTATCATGAAATCAGAAACCACTTCTCATTCGTTCGATTTCAATCGAATTAGACTAGAAATTTTCCAAAAATGAACAAACCTGAAGTTATCAAGAAATCAAAAGCCACATTTCATTGGCTCGATTCCAATCAAATTAGACTAGCAATTCGCCAAAAGTGAACAACCTGAAGTTATCATGAAATCAGAAGCCACTTTTCATCGGCTCGATTCCAATCGAATTAGACTAGCAATTCGCCAAAAATGAACAGACTCGAAGTTATCATGAAATCAAAAGCCACTTTTCACTAGCTCGATTCCAATCGAATTAGACTAGCTATTCACTAAAAATGAGCAAACACGAAGTTATCATGAAATCAAAAACCACTTTTCATTCGTTCGATTCCAATCGAATTAGACTAGCCATTCGCCAAAAATTAACAAACTCAAAGTTATCACGAAATCAGAAACCACTTTTCATTCGTTCGATTCCAATCGAATTAGACTTGAAATTTTTCGAAAATGAACAAACTTGAAGTTACCAAGAAATCAAAAGCCACATTTCATTGGCTCGATTCCAATCAAATTAGACTAGCAATTTGCCGAAAATGAACATACCCGAAGTTATCATGAAGTCAAAACCCATTTTTCGTTGGCTTAATTCGAATCTAATTAGACTAGCAATTCGTCAAAATGAACAAACCCATGAAATCAAAACCCACTTTTCAATCATTCGATTCCAATTGAATTAGACTGGCAATTTGCCAAAAATGAACAAACTTGAAGCTATCAAAAAATCAAAAGCCACTTTTCATTGGGTCGATTCCAATCGAATTAGACTAGCAATTTGCCAAAATGGATAAACCCAAAGTTATCATGAATCAAAACCCACTTTTCATTCGCTCCATTCCAATCGAATTAATCTAGCAATTCCTCAAAAATGGACAGACACGAAGTTATCCTGAAATCGAAAACCACATTTCATTGGCTCGATTCCAATCGAATTAGACTAGCAATTTGCCAAAAATGAACCGACCCGAAGTTATCATGAAATCAAAAACCACGTTTCATTGGCTCGATCCCAATCGGATTTGACTAGCAATTCGCTAAAAACGAACAAACTCAATGTTATCATGAAACCAAAAACCACATTTCATTGGCTCGATTCCAATCAAATCAGACTAGGAATTCGTCATAAACGTACAAACCCGAAGTTATCATGAAATCAAAAGCCACTTTTCCCTGGCTCGATTCCAATCGAATTAGACTAGCAATTCGTTAAAAATGAACAAACCAGAAGTTATATGTTATCATGAAATCGAAAACCACATTTCTTGGCTCGAATCTAATCGAATTAGAATAGCGATTCACCAAAAATGAACAAACCTGAAGTTATCATGAAATCAAAAGACACTTTTCACTTGCATGATTCTAATCGAATTAGACTAGCTATTCGCCAAAAAAAAGAGCAAACGCGAAGTTATCATGAAATCAAAAGACACTTTTCATTCGTTCGATTTCAATCGAATTAGACTAGCCATTCGCCAAAAAAAGAGCAAACGCGAAGTTATCATGAAATCAAAAACCACTTTTAATTCGTTCGATTTCAATCGAATTAGACTAGCCATTTACCAAAAATGAACAAACCCGAAGTTATCATGAAATCAAAAACCACTTTTCATTCGTTCGATTCCATTCGAATTATACTAGAAATTTTTCAAGAATGAACAAACCTGAAGTTATAAAGAAATCAGAAGCCACATTTCATTGGCTCGATTCCAATCCAATTAGGCTAGCAATTTGCCAAAAATTAACAAACCCGAAGTTATCATGAAATCAAAAGCCCCATTTCATTGGCTCGATTCCAATCGAATTAGACTAGCAATTCGTAAAAAATGAACAAATTCGAAGTTATCATGAAATCAAAAGACAGTTTTCACTTGCTCAATTCCAATCGAATTAGACTAGCTATTAGCCAAAAAATGAGCTAACACGAAGTTATCATGAAATCAAAAACCACTTTTCATTCGTTCGATTCCAATCGAATTAGACTAGCCATTCGCCAAAAATGAACAAAGCCGAAGTTATCATGAAATCAAAAACCACTTTTCATCCGTTCGATTCCAATCAAATTAGACTAGTAATTTTCCAAAAACGAACAAACCCGAGGTTATCAAGAAATCAAAACCCACTTTTCAATCGTTCGATTCCAATCGAAGTAGACTAGCAATTTGCCAAAAATGAACAAATCCGAAGTTATCAAGAAATCAAAAGCCACTTTTCATTGGTTCGATTCCAATCGAATTAGACTAGCGATTTGGCAAAATGGATAAACCCGAAGTTGTCTTGAAATTAAAACCCACTTTTCATTCACTCCATTCCAATCGAATTAGACTAGCAATTCGCCAAAAATGAACAAACACGAAGTTATCCTGAAATCGAAAACCACGATTCATTGGCTCAATTCCAATCTAATTAGACTAGCAATTTGCCAAAAATGAACAGACCCGAAGTTATCATGAAATCGAAAACCACGTTTCATTGGCTCAATTCCAATCGGATTAGACTAGCAACTCGCGAAAAACGAACAAACCCGAAGTAATCATGAAATCGAAAATGACATTTCATTGGCTCGATTCTAATCGAATTAGACTTGCAATTCGCTAAAAATGAACAAACCCGAAGTTATCATGAAATTAAAAGCCACTTTTCAGTGGCTCGATTCCAACCGAATTAGACTAGCAATTCGCTAAAAACGAACAAACCCAAATTTATTTGTTATCGTGAAATCTAAAACCACATTTTATTGACTCGATTCCAATCGAATTAGACTAGCAATTCGCCAAAAATGAATAAACCCGAAGTTATCATGAAATCAAAAACCACATTTCTGTGGCTCGATTCTAATCGAATTAGACTAGCAATTCGTCAAAAATGAACAAACCCGGAGTTACTAAGAAATTATAAGCCACTTTTCACTTGCTCGATTCCAATCGAATTAGACTAGCTATTCGCCAAAAATGAACAAACACGAAGTTATCATGAAATCAAAATCCACTTTTCATTCGTTCAATTCCAATAGAATTAGACTAGCCATTCGTCAAAAACGAACAAACCCGAAGTTATCATGAAATCAAAAATCACTTTTCAGTGTTTCGATTCCAATCGAATTAGACTAGAAATTTTCCAAAAATGAACAAACCTGAAGTTATCAAGAAATCAAAAGCCATATTTCATTGGCTCGATTCCAATCCAATTAGACTAGCAATTCGTCAAAAATGAAAAAACCCTAAGTTCTCATGAAATAAAAAGCCAGTTTTCATTGGCTCGATTCGAATCGAATTAGACTAGCAATTCGCGAAAATGAACAAACCCAAAGTTATCAAGAAATCAAAAGCCACTTTTCATTGGCTCGATTCCAATCGAATTAGATTGGCAATTCGCCAAAACGGATAAACCCAAAGTTATCATGAAATCAAAACCCACTTTTCAATCGCTCCATTCCAATCGAATTAGGCTAGCAATTTGCCAAAAATGAACAAACACGAAGTTATCACGAAATCGAAAACCACGCATCATTGGCTCGATTTCAATCAAAGTAGACTAGCAATTCGCCAAAAACGAACAAACCCGAAGTTATCATGAAATCGAAAACCACATTTCATGGCTCGATTCCAATCAAATTAGACTAGCTATTCTCCCAAAATGAACAAACCCGAAGTTATCATGAAATCAAAAGCCACTTTTCACTTGCTCGATTCCAATAGAATTAGACTAGCTATTCGCCAAAAAGCGAGCAAACACGAAGTTATCATTAAATCAAAAATAATTTTCATTCGTTCGATTCCAATCGAATTAGACTAGCCATTCGCCAAAAATGAACAAACCCGAAGTTATCATGAAATCAAAAACCACTTTTCATTCGTTCGATTCCATTCGAATTAAACTAGAAATTTTCCAAAAATGAACAAACTTGAAGGTATACAGAAATCAAAAGTCACATTTCATTGGCTAGATTCCAGTCTAATTAGACTAGTAATTCGCCAAAAATGAACAAACCCGAAGTTATCATGAAATCAAAAGCCACTTTTCCTTGGCTTGATTCGAATCGAATTAGACTAGCAATTTGCCAAAAAGGAACAAACTCGAAGTTATCATGAAATCAAAAGCCACTTTTAACTAGCTCGATCCTAATCGAATTAGACTAGAAATTCGCTAAAAATGAACAAACCTGAAGTTATTTTGTTAACATGAAATCGAAAACCACATTTCATTGACTCGATTCCTATCGAATTAGACTATTAATTAGCCAAAAATGAACAAACCCAAAGTTATCATGAAATCAAAAACCACATTTCATTGGCTAGATTCCAATCGAATTAGACTCGCAATTCATCAAGAACGAACAAACCCGAAGTTATCATGAAATCCAAAACCAGTTTTCATTGGCTTGATTCCAATCGAATTAGACTAGCTATTAGACAAAAACGAACGAATCCAAAGTTATCATGAAATCAAAAACCACATTTCATTGGCTCGATTCCAATCGAATTAGACTAGCAATTCGCCAAAA
The DNA here is from genome assembly GCF_002742605.1 of Olea europaea var. sylvestris. Classification (NCBI taxonomy): domain Eukaryota; kingdom Viridiplantae; phylum Streptophyta; class Magnoliopsida; order Lamiales; family Oleaceae; genus Olea; species Olea europaea. Next base: position 467,710 of record NW_019263622.1, on the reverse strand, counting down.
ATGAACAATCCCGAAGTTATCATGAAATCCAAAACCACTTTTCATTGGCTTGATTACAATCGAATTAGACTAGCTATTCGCCAAAAATGAACAGACCCAAAGTTATCATGAAATCAAAAATCACATCTCATTAGATCGATTCCAATCGGATTAGACTAGCAAGTCACTAAAAATGAATGAACCCGAAGTTATCATGAAATCAAAAGCTACTTTTCATTGGCTCGATTCGAAACGAATTAGACTAGCAATTCGCGAAAACGAACAAACCCAAAGTTATCAAGAAATCAAAAGCTACTTTTTATTGGCTCGATTCCAATCGAATTAGACTAGCAATTTGCCAAAACGGATAAACCTGAAATTATCATGAAATCAAAACCCACTTTTCATTCGCTCCATTCCAATCGAATTAGACTAGAAATTCGCCAAAAAAGAGCAAACATGAAGTTATCATGAAATCAAAAACCACTTTCCATTCGTTCGATTCCAATCGAATTAGACTAGCTACTTGCCAAAAATGAACAAACACGAAGTTATCGTGAAATAAAAAACCACGTTTCATTCGTTCGATTCCAACCGAAATAGACTGGCCATTCGCCATGTAGAACCCCAAATAATTCTAGACACCTTAGTGGCACTAAGACATGAATATTGGATGACTAAAGTATACTTCAGATTTTTAGTCTCATTAGAGACCCATTTTCGACAAAGGAAATATTTGATTTGGGAAATGATATCTAATTAAAGATGTAGCTCTTTGAGTTAGCTTTTCAACGCCCTTTTAATTGCCTTAATTGGATATTGGGAGAAGAAGTTATGATCAAAACACTGAACGCTGTGCAGTGTCAACCGGACTTCAACCGGTCGACTGAAACTGCCTGAAATGAAAATTCTCGTTTTTCTCTAGAATTTAAATATTTATTTTCATCAATTATTTTCTCAAAGGGCCACCCACGTTTTTGGCAATAAAAACCCCACTAAATTGAAGCATTTAACCTCAAACTTAAATGGCACCCATGTTTTCTCTCTTAAATGAAATTTGACCCTTCATTTGCTTTAAGTTATGGAATATTTACCTATAAATAGAGATCTTATTTCACTTATTTTTCTCACACCAAAATCAAGAGCTTTTACATACTAAAGAAAGAGTTTCCAAGAGAGAAAAAGAGAGGGAGGAAAACTATTTTTCCTAGAAGTTTAAGAAGTGTTTCCAAGCATCAATTCTCTACGGTTTTCAAACATCCAAGGAGTGCATTTCTTTCAACGTCCAAGTTTCATTGAAGTTTTCAATCCAAGTTTTCTAAATTTCAAAAGCATCAATAAAGTTAGGTAGAGGTGCAATGTGTTTAATCATGTTAAGTTATAAGTTTCGATTCATGTTAATGTTTGTATGTCAAATGATACTCCGGTATAGCATATCCCTCTATGTTAATGGTTGTATGTCAAATGGTACTCTGGTACAGCATACCCCTTTATGTTGAAGAAATGATCGTATATCAAATGGTGCTCTCGGGTACGGCATACCCCTTTATGTCAAATGGTGCCTCCGGATGCGGCATGTATGAAAACTTATAAAGTTAATGTTTTGAAATGTATAGCTTGATCACGATTTCACCCATGACACCTATTGAGTTTTTCAACTCACGGGTTTAATCCCATCTCTATAGATTGAAGGAATTTTACCTCGGGCATGGATGGAGGAGAAGATGGAGAGTGATGCAACGAGCCCTTGGAAATTTGGTGAATAAGTGATTTAGATTTATTTTTATGAAATGTTTTCCAATGTTATTTCTTTAAAGTTTTGAATAACGCAGAATGCGAGAACAAGTTATGTTTTCTTCAAATAAATTATATTTTGTTATTTTGAAAAATGATTCAGTGTTTTTGTTAAAGTATTTGAAGTATTGTTATTTAAATTATTATCCGAAGATGTAAGCTTCCGGTAAAATGTATACACTTGTTACTAAACCACCGGTTAAGCTAAGTAAAGTAAGTAGCGTTCCGGTCCACTAGGGATCAGGGTGTTACAGCGTGGTATCAGAGCAAGGTTTAGCCGGTTCTGTAGACCAAGTACGCTTTTTTTTTTAAAAAAACAAAAGGAAAATGAAAAGTTTAAGGTATTCCATGGCATCATGCATCCATCCATCAATCTCATCCTATGGCCCAGGTATGTTCATGTTTAAAGTTAATGATTATGTTTATGTTATGATGCTTTGATATGATTTAAAGATGTGTTATTTAAAGATATATAATGGACTTGGGCAAAAGCTAAGGGCTTAAAGGGAATTGCATGATATGAAAGTTTAAATATTTGCATGTTTTCTTTAAGCAAAGAAAAAGTATGATGTATGTGATAATGCAACAGATATGACTCGTAGAATGGCTAGGGCATATAGAGAAGCATTGAACCGTAGAATTGCTATCCATTCCTATGAAAACTATGTAACTAATCCGACCCGACCGCTTAGTGAACATGTGTATGACATCTATGAGAGATGCATGACGACGGTTAATGCTGGAATGGAGATCACGCAGATTGAGGCCATAAATAAGCTCACACACTCCCTCCCACCTCAATGGGGAGATATGAGAGTCACGGTTAGAGATGAAATGTCAGAAGGCAACCCAAACCTATTCGAGTTTGAGAGGTATTGCCATATCCTGATTGATTTGTGGGATGATGTAATCCATGAGGAGCCTAAGGAGGAACCTTTGGCTGGGGAAGAAGATCTCGAAGAAGAACCCGAGGATGATTTAGAGAATGATCCTGAGCCTGAGCCACAGGTTGAGATGGACATAGAGTCCGAACCTGAGGCAGAAGACTCCTCCGAAGATGAAGCTCCATCAAAGAAGATCCGTAGAACTTATAGGGATTAGATTTAAATCCTTGTAATAGCTTCCCTTATGTCAAGAAATAAAATACTACCTTCTTTGCTTTAGTATTCGAAGAATAAACTAATAAGAACCATATGCTTTGTCTAAAGAAAATGGCCCGCGCAAACCAAAACTTGATAAGAGACCTCTTTCGAGTGGTTCAAGACCTAGGCAGGTAAAACCCGAACCAAGCTTAACCCCTACCACTAGCTCCTAATGTTCCAAACCATGTTTCAGTGGTCGAGCAATTTTGAAGGCACAAGCACCCTACCTTCAACAGAGCAGCTGATCCACTTGTAGCCGAGGAGTGGCTTCGCAAGTTGGAGCGTATATTCCAATTGATAGGGTACACGAATGCTCAGAAAGTCCAGTGTGCTGAGTTCATGTTCTCCAGTGATGCAAGTCACTGGTGGGACTCAATGTCAAGGACAAGGACCCCTGAGTAATAAGCAAAATTGACTTGGGAGCAATTCAAATGTGAAGTAATGGACAAGTACTTTCCCCAGTCCTTGAGAGATCACAAAGAAAGTGAATTCCTCCAACTCAGGTAAAAATGTCCCTGAATGAGTATGAAAGGAAGTTTGATCAACTTTCAAGGTATGCTCCACATCCGGTGGATACGAAAGATAAGAAGGTATGAAGGTTTGAACAAGGGCTGAACTCGGATATAAGCATGATACTTATGTCCCATCACTTCACCACATACCGTGAAATTCTGGAAAGAGCTCATGCTATTTGGTACCAGAAGACTAGCGCTGAACAACATGGTCAACTGTTCAATCAACCGAACAATGGTATAATGGGAAAGAGGAAATGGAATGGCCAGGACAAGGGAAAAGGCAAGTGGCAGAACAAGAAAGCTAATTGCGGAGCCAATGCCTGCAAAAGTATTGTGCCGATTATTGCGACCTGTTCTAATTGTGGAAGGACACATCGTGGCGAGTGCTTACAAGGGAAAAATGTCTATTTTCGATGTGGCAAGCCAAGACATATCATTAGGTATTGTCCCACACATACCCAGGAGAAAGATGATAACAGTGACCAAAACCAGAAAGGGAAAGCACGAGTTTTTGCATTGACTCAACAGGATACAGAGGAAAACTCTAATGCCATAGCAGGTACTCTACTGATAGCCAATACACCTACTTATGTATTGTTTGATTCAAGAGCTACACACTCCTTTGCTTCAACAACTTTTATGGCTAAATCTAGTATTACCTGTGATAAGTCGGAAGGTACATTAGAAGTTAGTATTCCTTCGGACAACCCTTTGAATACTGATAGAATAGCCAAGTCAGTAAGTATCGAAGTTGAGGGAAAACCAATGGAAACAAACCTATACATGATAGAAATGAAGGATTTTGATGTAATACTAAGCATGGATTGGTTAGGTTGTAATTACGCCACCATCCGATGTAAGGAAATGGAAGTATTATTTCAAAAACCAGGAGAGGAGCCATTTTTCGTTCCTTGGAATGAAGATGAAACCCCTTATTCGACTAGTATCGACTTTACAAGCTGAGAAGATGTTGAGAAAAGAAACATGTCAAGGATATCTAGTAAGTATCTCAGGAGGGAAACAAGAGATTATAAGGGTTAAAGATGTACCAATAGTACGGGAATTCATAGATGTGTTTCCAAAAGTTCTATCTGGTAGTCCACTCGACAGACAAGTGGAATTCACCATAGACCTAATTCCTGGGATGGCACCAGTATCTAAGACCCCATACCAAATGGCCCCAAAGGAACTACAAGAATTAAAGAAGCAGTTGCAAGAACTCCTAGATATGGGCTTCATTCGACCAAGCGTACCTCCATGGGGTGCACCGGTGCTGTTTGTAAAGACAAAAGATGAAAGCATGAGGATGTGCATCAATTATAGGGAGATAAATCGATTAACCATCAAGAATAAGTACCCACTCCCAAGGATCGAGGATCTGTTAGATCAACTGAAAGGAGCTAAGGTATTTTCCAAGATCGACTTACGATCGGGATACCATCAACTAAAAGTAGAGACAAAGGATATACCTAAGATAGCTTTTAGAACTCGATATGGACACTACGAGTTTACAGTGATGTTGTTTGGGCTAACCAATGCACCTGCAGTGTTCATGGACCTGATGAATCGAGCGTTTCATCAATACTTGGATAAGTTTGTCATAGTCTTCATCGATGACATTCTGATATATTCCAAGAGTAAGGAGCAACATGAAGAGCACTTGAGAATAGCCTTAGAGGTATTACGCAAGGAGAAGCTATATGCCAAATTTAAGAAGTGCGAGTTTTGGCTTGAACGAGTTGGATTTCTTGGGCATGTAGTTACTGCTCAAGGGATTGAAGTAGATCCAGCAAAAGTAGAAGCAGTAACCAACTGGAAAGCACCAACAAATGCTGACGAAGTACGGAGTTTTCTAGGATTGGCTAGATATTATAGGAGATTCATAGAAGGATTCTCCAAAATAGCTGGACCAATGACGCAACTTACAAGGAAGGGAGTAAAATTCCAATGGACGGAAAATGCGAACAAAGTTTCCAAGAACTTAAGCAGAAGTTAATATCAGCACCTGTATTAACAATACCTGAAGGTACGGAAGGGTTTGTTATATACAGCGATGCATCCAAGCAAGGATTGGGATGTGTACTAATGCAGAATGGAAAAGTGATAGCCTATGCTTCAAGACAATTGAAGAAACATGAGCAGAACTACCCGACGCATGATTGAGAACGTGCAGTGGTAGTACACGCTTTGAAGATATGGCGACACTAATTGTATGGACAGAAGTGTGATATCTACACAGATCACAAAAGTTTCAAGTATTTCTTCACACAGAAGGAATTGAATATGCAACAAAGACGATGGTTAGAATTGGTGAATGATTACGACTGCACTATTCACTACCATCTGGGTAAGGTTAATGTTGTGGCCGACGCTCTAAGTAGAAAATCAATGGGACAATTGACGTCACTACCCACCTCTCAAGTGGAGTTAGTCAAGGACTTGGAAAAGTTGCAGATCGAAGTGGTTACCACACCAGGACAAGTCACTGCTCGTCTAGCAGCTTTAATAATTCAACCTACTCTTAGAGATCGAATTATAGAAGCACAAAATAAAGACTCATTTTTGTAGAAGATTAAGAATGAAGTTGGTACCGATAAGAAAAAGGACTTTGCAGTAGCTGAGGATCAGGCACTAATATTTAGAGGAAGAATTTGCGTGCCTAAGGATGAAGCCTTGAGAAACGAGATATTGAAAGAAGCTCATTCCACCCCGTACACCGCACATCCCGGTGAAATGAAAATGTATCAAGATCTTTTAGATACATTTTGGTGGAGAAATATGAAAAGAAGTATAGGGCTGTACGTGCAGAAGTGCGTGGTATGTCAATAGGTTAAGGCAGAATATCAAAAACCAGCTGGATTGTTAAATCCACCAGATATACCTGAATGGAAATGGGAAAATATCACGATGGACTTTGTGGTTGGATTCCCGAAGTCAGCAAGAGGAAATAATGCTAGATGGGTAGTAGTGAATAGACTAACGAAGTCAGCTCATTTTCTTCCAGTGAAAATGACATTCAGTTTAGACCAATTGGCACAGTTGTACATTAAAGAGGTTGTGAGATTACACGGTGTACCTGTATCCATTGTGTCTAACAGAGATCGAAGGTTCACGTCCAAATTTTGGAAAAGTCTACAAGGAGCTATGGGAACGAAGCTGAACTTTAGTACAGCATATCACCCTCAGTCCGATGGTCAGTCTGAAAGGACCATCCAAACTTTGGAAGACATGCTGAGAACATGTGTTTTGGATCTAGGAGGTAATTGGGAGTCATACTTAGCTCTAGTAGAGTTCGCTTCTAATAACAGTTTCCAGGCAACTATTGGAATGGTACCATACGAAGCTCTCTATGGTAGAAGATGTAGATCCCCTGTTCATTGGGATGAAGTCGGAGAGAAGAGAGTTTTAGGACCAGAAATAGTTGAAAGGACGGTCGAGGTAATCGATAAGATCCGTACAAGAATAAAGGTAGCACAGGATCGACAAAAGAGCTATGCAGATACAAGGAGGAAGGATTTAAAATTCCAAGTTGGGGATAAAGTGTTTCTGAAAGTAGCACCAATGAAAGGTGTACTTAGATTTGGAAAGAAAGGTAAGCTACGACCCCGGTATATCAGACCTTTCGAGATACTTGATAGAGTCGGAAATGTGGCTTACCGACTAGGTTTGCCACCTAAATTATCTGCAGTGCACAATGTGTTCCATATATCGATGATAAAAAAGTATGTACATGATCCTAATCATGTAGTGAGTTATCAAACCTTGGAGGTACAAAAAGATTTGTCGTACGAGGAACTACCGATCAAGATATTGGATCAAAAAGTGCATAAACTAAGGAATATAGAGATTCAGCTGGTTAAGATACAGTGGAATCATCACGGCGTAGAAGAAGCCATTTGGGAAAAAGAAGAAGAAGCCAAAGACAAGTACCCAACACTATTCGCCCAATCAGAAGGTAAATTTCGAGGACGAAATTTTAATTATGGTGTGGGGGATGTAGAACCCCAAATAATTCTAGACACCTTAGTGGCACTAAGACATGAATATTGGATGACTAAAGTATACTTCAGATTTTTAGTCTCATTTGAGACCCATTTTCGACATAGGAAATATTCGATTTAGAAAATGATATCTAAATAAAAGTTGTATCTCTTTGAGTTGGCTTTTCAACGCACTTTTAATTACCTCAATCAGATATTGGGAGAAGAAGTTATGATAGAAACACTGAAAGCTGTGCAGTGTCAACCAGATTTCAACCGGTCGACCGAAACTGCCTGAAATAAAAATTCTCGTTTTTCTCTAGAATTTAAATATTCATTTTCATCAATTATTTTCTCAAAGGGTCACCCACGTTTTTGGCGATAAAAAACCCCACTAAATTGAAGCATTTAACCTCAAACTTAAATGGCACCCATGTTTTCTCTCTTAAATGAAATTTGACCCTTCATTTGCTTTAAGTTATGGAATATTTGCCTATAAATAGAGACCTCATTTCACTTATTTTTTCTCACACCAAAAGCAAGAGCTTTTGCATACTAAAGAAAGAGTTTCCAAAAGAGAAAAAGAGAGGGAGGAAAACTATTTTTCCTAGAAGTTTAAGAAGTGTTTCCAACGGTTTTCAAACATCCAAGAAGTGCATTTCTTTCAACGTCCATGTTTCATCCAAGTTTTCAATCCAAGTTTTCAAAGTTTCAAAAGTATCAATCAAGGTAGGTAGAGGTGAAATGTGTTTAATCGTATTAAGTTATAAGTTTCGATTCATGTTAATGTCAAATGGTGCTCCGGTACGGCATACCCCTCTATGTTGAAGAAATGTTCGTATGTCAAATGGTGCTCTCGGGTACGGCATACCCCTTCATGTCAAATGGTGTCTCCGGGTATGGCATGTATGAAAAGTTATAAAGTTAATGTTTTGAAATGTATAGCTTGATCACGAATGCACCTATGACACCTATTGAGTTTTTCAACTCACAGGTTTAATCCCATCTCTACAGATTGAAGGAATTTACCTTAGGCATTGATGGAGGAGAAGATGGAGAGTGATGCAACAAGCCCATGGAAATTTGGTAAATAAGTGATTTGGATTTATTTTTATGAAATGTTTTTCAAAGTTATTTCTTTAAAGTTTTGAATAACGCAGAATGCGAGAACAAGTTATGTTTTCTTCAAATAAATTACACTTTGTTGTTTTGAAAAATGATTCAGTGTTTTTTTAAAGTATTTGAAGTATTGTTATTTAAATTATTATCCAAAGATGTAAGCCTCCGCTAAAATGTATACACTTGTTACTAAACTACCGGTTAAGCTAAGTAAAGTAAGTAGCATTCTGGTCCACTAGGGGCCGGGCCGTTACACGCCAAGAACGAAAAAACCCGAAGTCATCAAGAAATCAAAAACCACTTTTCATTTGTTCGATTCCAATCGAATTAGACTAGAAATTTTCCAAAAACGAACAAACCTGAAGTCATCAAAAAATCAAAAGCCACACTTCATTGGCTCGATTCCAATCCAATTAGACTAGCAATTCGCCAAAACGGATAGACCCGAAGTTATCATGAAATCAAAACCCACTTTTCATTTGCTCCATTCCAATCGAATTAGACTAGCAATTTGCCAAAAATGAACAAACACGAAGTCATCATGAAATCGAAAACAACGTTTCATTGGCTCAATTCCAATCAAATTAGACTAGTAATTCGCTGAAAACGAACAAACACGAAGTTATTTGTTATCTTGAAATCGAAAACCACATTTCATTGACTCGATTCCAATCAAATTAGACTAGCAATTCGCCAAAAATGAACAAACCCGAAGTGATCATGAAATCAAAAACCACATTTCATTGGCTTGATTCCAATCGAATTAGACTAGATATTTACCAAAAACGAACGAACCCAAAGATATCATAAATTCAAAAACAACATTTCATTAGCTCGATTCCAATCGAATTAGACTAACAATTTTCCAAAAACGAACGAGCCCAAAGTTATCATGAAATCCAAAACCACTTTTCATTGGCTCGATTCCAATCGAATTAGACTAGCTATTCGTCAAAAATGAACAGACCTGAAGTTATCATAAAATCGAAAACCACGTTTCATTGGCTCGATTCCAGTGTGATTAGACTAGCAATTAACGAAAAACGAACAAACCCGAAGTTATCGTGAAATCAAAAACCACATTTCATTGGCTCGATTCCAATCGAATTAGACTAGCAATTCATCAAAAATGAACAAACCCGAAGTTATCATGAAATCAAAAGCCACTTTTCATTGGCTCGATTCGAATCGAATTAGACTACCAATTCATGAAAATGAACAAACTCGAAGTTATCAAGAAATCAAAAGCCACTTTTCATTGGCTCGATTCCAATCGAATTAGAGTAGTAATTCGCCAAAATGGATAAACCCAAAGTTACCATGAAATCAAAACCACATTTCATTGGCTCGATTTCATCAAATTAGACTAGCAATTCGCCAAAAATGAACAAACCCAAAGTTATCATGAAATGAAAAGCCACTTTTCATTGGCTCGATTCCAATCAAATTAGAGTAGCAATTCGCTAAAAACGAACAATCCCGAAGTTAACATGAAATCCAAAACCACATTTCATTGGCTCGATTCCAATTGAATTGGACTAACAATTTGCCAAGAACGAACCAACCCGAAGTTATCAAGAAATCAAAAAGCACTTTTCACGAGCTTGATTCCAATCGAATTAGACTAGCAATTGGCCAAAAACGAACAAACCCGAAGTAATTTGTTATCATGAAATCGAAAGCCGCATTTCATTGACTTGATTCCAACCGAATTAGACTAGAAATTCGCCACAAATGAACAAACCCGAAGTTATCATGAAATCCAAAACCACATTTCATTGGCTCGTTTCCAATCGAATTAGATTAGCAATTTGCCAAAAACGAACGAACTCGAAGTTATCATAAAATTTAAAACCACTTTTCGTTGGCTCGATTCCAATCGAATTAGACTAGCAATTCGCCAAAAATGAACAAACCCGAAGTTATCATGAAATCAAAAACCACATTTCCTTGGCTCGATTCCAATAGAATTAGACCAGCAATTCGCCAAAAATGAACAAACCCGAAGTTATAATGGAATCAAAAGCCACTTTTCACTTGCTCGATTCCAATCGAATAAGACTAGCTATTCGCCAAAAATGAAAAAGCACGAAGTTATCATGAAATCAAAAATCACATTTCATTGGCTCAATTCCAATTGAATTAGACTAGTAATTCGCCAAAAACGAACAAATTTGAAGTTATCATGAAATCCAAAGCCACTTTTCATTGGCTCGATTCCAATCAAACTATATAGCTATTCGCTAAAAATGAACGAACCTGAAGTTACCATGAAATCAAAAACCCCATTTCATTGGCTCGATTCCAATCAAATTAGATTAACAATTCGCAAAAAACGAAGAAACCCGAAGTTATCATGAAATCCAAAACCACTCTTCATCGGCTCGATTCCAATCGAGTTAGACTAGCATTTCGTCAAAGATGAACAAACCCGAAGTTATCATGAAATCAAAAGACACTTTCCACTGGCTCAATTCTAATCGAAATAAACTTGCAATTTGCTAAAAATGAACAAACCCAAAGTTATTTGTTATCATGAAATCGAAAACCACATTTCATTGACTTGATTCCAATTGAATTAGACTAGCAATTCGCTAAAAATGAACAAACCCGAATTTATCATGAAATCGAAAACCACTTTTCATTGGCTCGATTCCAATCGAATTAGACTAGCAATTCGTCAAAAACGAACAAACCCAAAATTATCATGAAATCAAAAGCCGCTTTTACTGGCTCGATTCCAATCGAATTAGACTAGCAATTCGCCAAAAATGAACAAACCCGAAATTATCATGAAATCGAAAGCCACTTTTCACTTGCTCGATTCCAATCGAATTAGACTAACTATTCGCCAAAAACGAACAAACCCGAAGTTATCATGAAATCAAAAACCACATTTCATTGGCTCGATTCTAATCGAATTAGACTAAGAATTCGCCGAAAATGAACAAACTCGAAGTTATCATGAAATCTAAAACCACATTTCATTGGCTCTATTCCAATCGAATTAGACTAGCTATTTGCCAAAAATGAACATATGCGAAGTTATCATGAAATCGAAAATCACATTTCATTGGCTCGATTCCAATCGGATTAGACTAGCTATTCGCTAAAAATGAACAAACCCGAAGTTATCATGAAATTGAAAACCACATTACGTTGGCTCGATTCCAATCGAATTAAACTAGCAATTCGTCAAAAATGAACAAACCCGAAGTTATCATGAAATGAAAAGCCACTTTTCACATGCTCGATTCCAACTGAATTAGACTCGCAATTCGCTAAAAATGAACAAACCCGAAGTTATTTGTTATCATGAAATCGAAAACCACATTTCATTGACCTGATTCCAACCGAATTAGACTAGCAATTCGGCAAAAATGAATAAACCCGAAGTTATCATGAAATCACAAGCCACTTTTCACTTGCTCGATTCCAATCGACTTAGACAAGCTATTCTCCAAAAATGAACAAACACAAAGTTATCATGAAATCAAAAACCACTTTTCATTCGTTCGATTCCAATCGAATTACACTAGCCTTTCTCCAAAAATGAACAAACCCGAAGTTATCATGAAATCAAAACCCACTTTTCATTTGCTCCATTCCAATCGAGTTAGACTAGCAATTCTCCAAAAATGAAGAAACCCGAAGTTATCATGTAATCAAAAACCACTTTTCATTTGTTCGATTCCAATCGAATTAGACTAGCCATTCGCCAGAAACGAACAAAACCGAAGTTATCATGAAATCAAAAACCACTTTCCATTCGTTCGATTCCAATCGAATTAGACTAGCAATTCTATAAAAACCAACAAACCTAAAGTTATCATGATATCAAAAGCCACATTTCAATAGCTCGATTACAATCTAATTAGACTAGCGATTCACAAAAATGAACAAACCCGAATTTATCATGAAATTAAAAGCCAATTTTCACTAGCTCGATTCCAATCAAATTGGACAAGCGATTCCCCAAAAATGACCAAACCCGAAGTTATTTGTTATCATAAAATCGAAAACAACATTTCATTGGCTCGATTCCAATTGAATTAGAGTAGCATTTCACCAAAAACGAATAAACCCGAAGTTATCATGAAAATCGAAAACCACTTTTCATTGCGTCGATTCCAATCGAATTAGAATAGCAATTCGCCAAAAATGAACAAATCCGAAGTTATCATGAAATCGAAAACCACTTTTCATTGGCACAATTCCAATCGAATTAGACTAGCAATTCGCCAAAAACAAACAAACCTGAATTTATCATGAAATCGAAGGTCACTTTTCACTGGCTCGATTTCAATTGAATTGGACAAGCTATTTGCCAAATATGAACAAACACGAAGTTATCATGACATCAAAAACCACTTTTAATTCGTTCGATTCCAATCAAATTAGCCTAGCTATTAGCCAAAATGAAAAGACCCGAAGTTGTCATGAAATCAAAAATCAATTTTCATTGGATCGACTCCAATCGAATTACATTATTAATTTGCCAAAAACGAATGAACCCGAAGTTATCATGAAACGAAAACCACATATCATTGGCTTGATTCCAATCGAATTAGATTAGCATTAGCAATTCACCAAAAATGAACAAACCCGAAGTTATCATGAAATCGAAAACCACATTTCATTGGCTCAATTCCAATCGAATTAGACTAGCAATTCGCGAAAATGAACAAACCCAAAGTTATCAAGGAATCAAAAGCCAGTTTTCACAGACTCCATTCCAATCGAATTAGACTAGCAATTCGCCAAAAATGAACAAACCCGAAGTTATCATGAAATCAAAAATCACATTTCATTAGGTCGATTCCAATCGAATTAGACTAGCAATTCACCAAAAACGAACAAACTTGAAGTCATCATGAAATCAAAAATCACTTTTCATTGGCTCGATTCCAATCGAATTAGATTAGCAATTCGCAAAAATAGACAAACCCGAAGTTATCAAGAAATCAAAAGCCAGTTTTCACAGACTCGATTCCAATCGAATTAGATTAGCAATTCGCCAAAAATGAACAAACCCAAATTTATCATGAAATCAAAAGCAACATACCCAATTGAATTAGACTAGCAGTTTGCCAAAATCGAACATACCCAAAGTTATCATGAAATCAAAAACTACTTTTCATTGGCTCGATTCCAATCAAATTAGACTAGCAATTCACTTAAAATGAACAAACCCAAATTTATCATGTAATCGAAAACCACCTTTCATTGGCTCGATTCCAATCGAATTAGACGAGCAATTCCCGAAAACGAACAAACCCGAAGTTATCAAGATATCAAAAGCCACTTTTCATTTGCTTGATTCCAATCGAATTAGACTAGCAAATTGCTAAAATGGATAAACCTAAAGTTATCATGAAATCAAAACCTACTTTTCATTCGCTCCATTCCAATCGAATTAGACTAGGAATTCGCCAAAAAAAAAAAACAAACACGAAGTTAGCATGAAATCGAAAACCACATTTCATTGGCTCGATTCCAATCAAATTAGACTAGCAATTTGCTAAAAACTAACAAACCCGAAGTTATCATGAAATCGAAAACCACATTTCATTGGCTCGATTCCAATCGAATTAGACAAGCAATTCGCTAAAAATGAACAAACCCGAAGTTATCATGTAATCAAAAACCACTTTTCATTTGTTCGATTCCAATTGAATCAGACTAGCCATTTGGCAAAAATGAACAAACCCGAAGCTATCATGAAATCAAAAACCACTTTTCATTCATTCGATTCCAATCGAATTAGACTACAAATTCGCTAAAAACGAACAACCCCAAAATTATCATGAAATCGAAAACCACATTTCATTGGCTTGATTCCAATCGAATTAGACTAGCTATTCACGAAAAACAAACAAACCCGGAGTTATCATGAAATCGAAAGCCACATTTCATTGGCTCGATTACAATCCAATTAGACTAGCAATTCACCAAAAATGAACAAACCCGAAGTTATCATGAAATCAAAAGCCACCTTTCATTGGCTCGATTCGAATCGAATTAGACTAGCAATTCACCAAAACGAACAAACCCGAAGTTATCATGAAATCAAAACCCACTTTTCATTCGTTCAATTCCAATCGATTTAGACTAGCAATTTGGGAAAATGAACAAACCCGAAGTTATTATGAAATCGAAAAAAACTTTTCATTGGCTCGATTCCAATCGAATTAGACTAGAAATTCGCCAAAAACTAACAAACCCGAAGTTATCATGAAATCAAACGCCACTTTTCACTAGCTCGATTCCCATCGAATTAGACAAGCAGTTCGCCAAAAATGAATAACACGAAGTTATCATGAAATCAAAAAACACATTTCATGGCTCGATTCCAATCGAATTAGACTAGCCACTCGCCAAAAATAGATAAACCCAAAGTTATCATGAAATCAAGACCTACTTTTCATTCGTTCGGTTCCAATCGAATTAGACTAGAAATTTTCCAAAAACGACTAAACCTGATGTTATCGAGAAATCGAAAGCCACATTTCATTTGCTCGATTCCAATTGGATTAGACTAGCAATTCAGTAAAAATGAACAAACTCGAAGTTATCATGAAATCAAAACACACTTTTCATTGGCTCAATTCGAATCGAATTAGACTAGCAATTCGCCAAAACGAACAAACCCGAAGTTTTCATGAAATCGAAATCCACATTTCATTCGTTCGATTCCAATCGAATTAGACTAGCAATTTACCGAAAATGAACAAACCCAAAGTTATCAAGAAATCAAAAGCTACTTTTCATTGGCTCAATTTCAATCGAATTAGACCAGCAATTTGACAAAATGAATAAACCCGAAGTTTTCATGAAATCAAAGCCCACTTTTCATTCGCTCCATTCCAGTCAAATTAGACTAGCAATTCGCCAAAAATGAACAAATCTGAAGTTATCATTAAATCCAAAATCGCTTTTCATTGGCTCGATTCCAATTGAATTAGACTAGCTATTTGCCAAACACAAACGAACCCAAAGTTATCATGAAATCAAAAACCACATTTAATTAGCTTGATTCCAATCGAATTACACTAACAATTTTCTAAAAACGAACGAGCCCGAAGTTATCTTGAAATCCAAAACCACTTTTCATTGGCTCGATTCCAATCGAATTAGACTAGCTATTCGCCAAAAATGAACGGACCCGAAGTTATCATGAAATCGTAAACCAAATTTCATTGGCTCAATTCAGATCTGATTAGACTAGCAATTCGCTAAAATCAAACAAACCCGAAGTTATCATGAAATCGAAAACCACTCTTCATTTGCTCGATTCCAATCTAATTAGACTAGCAATTCGCCAAAAATGAACAAACCCGAAGTTATCATGAAATCAAAAGCCACATTTCATTAGTTCGATTGGGATCGAATTAGACTAGCAATTCGCTAAAAATGAACAAACCCGAATTTATCACGAAATCGAAAATGACATTTCATTGGCTTGATTCCAATTGAATTAGACTAGCAATTCGCGAAAACGAATAAACCCGAAGCTATCAAGAAATCAAAAGCCAGTTTTCACAGACTCGATTCCAATCGAATTAGACTAGCAATTCGCCAAAAATGAGCAAACCCGAAGTTATCATGAAATCAAAAACTACATTTCATTCGGTCGATTCCAATCGAATTAGACTAGCAATTCGCGAAAAACGAACAAACCTGAAGTCATCATGAAATCAAAAATCACTTTTCATTGGCTCGATTCCAATCGAATTAGACTAGCAATTCGTGAAAACGGACAAACCCGAAGTTATCAAGAAATCAAAAGCCAGTTTTCATAGACTCGATTACAATCGAATTCGACTAGCTATTCGCCAAAAATAAACAAACCTGAAGTTATCATGGAATCAAAAACCACATTTCATCGGCTCGATTCCAATTGAATTAGACTAGCAATTCGCCAAAAACGAACAAACCTGAAGTTATCATGAAATCGAAAATCACATTTCATTGGCTCGATTCCAATTGAATTAGACCAGCAATTCGCCAAAAACGAACATACCCGAAGTTATCATGAAACTGAAAACCAATTTTCATTTGCTCGATTCCAATCGAATTAGACTAGCAATTCGCTAAAAACGAACAAACCCGAATTTATCACAAAATCGAAAACAACATTTCACTGGCTTGATTCCAATCGAATTAGACTAGCAATTCGCGAAAACGAAGAAACCCGAAGCTATCAAGAAATCAAAAGCCAGTTTTCACAGACTCGATTCCAATCGAATTAGACTAGCAATTCGCCAAAAACGAACAAACCCGAAGTTATCATGAAATCAAAAACCACATTTCATTCGGTCGATTCCAATCGAATTAGACTAGCAATTCGCGAAAAACGAACAAACCTGAAGTCATCATGAAATCAAAAATCACTTTTCATTGGCTCGATTCCAATCGAATTAGACTAGCAATTCGTGAAAACGGACAAACCCGAAGTCATCAAGAAATCAAAAGCCAGTTTTCATAGACTCGATTACAATCGAATTCGACTAGCTATTCGCCAAAAATAATCAAACCTGAAGTTATCATGGAATCAAAAACCACATTTCATTGGCTCGATTCCAATTGAATTAGACTAGCAATTCGCCAAAAATGAACATACCTGAAGTTATCATGAAATCGAAAATCACTTTTCATTGGCTCGATTCCAATCGAATTAGACTAGCAATTCGCTAAAAACGAAAAAACCCAAAATTATCATGAAATCGAAAACTACTTTTCATTGGCTCGATTCCAATCGAATTAGACTAGCAAGTCGTCAAAAATGAAAAAACCCGAAGTTATCATGAAATCAAAAGCCACTTTTCACTAGCTCGATTCCAATCGAATTAGACTAGCAATTCGCCAAAAACGAACAAACCCGAAGTTATCATGAAATCAAAAGCCACTTTTCGCTTGCTCGATTCTAATCGAATTAGACTAGCTATTCGTCAAAAACGAACAACACGAAGTTTTCGTGAAATCAAAAACCACTTTTCATTCGTTCGATTCCAATCGAATTAGACTAGCCATTCTCCAGAAACGAACAAACCCCAAGTTATACTGAAATCAAAAACCACTTTTCATTGGCTCGATTCCAATCGAATTAGACTAGAAATTTTCCAAAGATGACCAAACCTGAAGTTATCAAGAAATCCGAAGCCACATTTCATTGGCTCGATTCCATTCCAAAGAGATTAGCAATTCGCCAAAAATGAACAAACTCAAAGTTATCATGAAATCAAAAGCCACTTTTCATTGGCTCAATTCGAATCGAATTAGACTACCAATTCGCAAAAACGAACAAACCCGAAGTTATCAGGAAATCAAAAGCCACTTTTCATTAGCTCGATTCGAATCGAATTAGACTACCAATTTGCAACAATGAACAAACTCGAAGTTATCAAGAAATAAAAAGCCACTTTTCATTTGCTTGATTCCAATCGAATTAGAGTAGGAATTCGCTAAAACGGATGAACCCGAAGTTATCATGAAATCAAAACCCACTTTTCATTCGCTCCATTCCAATCGAATTAGACTAGCAATTCGCAAAAAGTGAATAAATACGAAGTTATCATGAAATCGAAAACCACGTTTCATTGGCTCGATTCCAATCAAATTAGACTGGCAATTTGCTAAAAACGAGCAATCCCGATGTTATCATGAAATTGAAAACCACATTTCATTGGCTCGATTCCAATTGAATTAGACTAACAATTTGCTAAAAACGAACCCACCCAAAGTTATCATGAAATCAATAGGCGCATTTCACTGGCTCGATTCCAATCGAATTAGACTAGTAATTCGCCAAAAATGAAAAAACCCAAAGTAATTTGTTATTATGAAATCGAAAACCGCATTTCATTGACTCGATTCCAATCGATTTAGACTAGCAATTCGCTAAAAACGAACAAACCCGAAGTTATCATAAAATCCAAAACCACTTTTCATTGACTCGATTCCAATCGAATTAGACTAGCAAATCGCCAAAAATGAACAAACCTGAAGTTATCATGGAATCAAAAGCCACTTTTCACTTGCTCGATTCTAATCAAATTAGACTAGCAAATCGCCAAAAATGAACAAACCTGAAGTTATCATGGAATCAAAAGCCACTTTTCACTTGCTCGATTCTAATCGAATTAAACTAGCTATTCGCCAAAAATGAACAAGCCCAAAGTTATCATGAAATCAAAAACCACATTTCATTGGCTCGATTCTAATCGAATTAGACTAGCGATTCGCCAAAAACAAACAAATCCGAAGTTGTCATGAAATCCAAAACCACTTTTCATTGGCTCGATTCCAATCGAATTACCCTAGCCATTTGCTAAAAAAGAACAAACCCGAAGTTATCATGAAATCGAAAACCACGTTTCATTGATTCGATTGCAATCGAATTAGTCAAGCAATTCGCTAAAAAGGAACAAACCCGAATTTATCATGAAATTGAAATCCACTTTTCATTGGCTCGATTCCAATCTAATTAGACTAGCAATTCGTCAAAAACGAACTAACCCAAAGTTATCATGAAATCAAAATCCACTTTTCACTAGCTCGATTCCAATCGAATTAGACTAGTAATTCGCTAAAAATGTTCAAACCGGAAGTTATTTGTGATAATGAAATCGAAAACAACATTTCATTGACTCGATTCCCATTGAATTAGACAAGCAATCTGCCAAAAACGAACAAACCTGAAGTTCTCAAGAAATCAAAAGCCAGCTTTCACAGACTCAATTCCAATCGAATTAGACTAGCAATTCTTCAAAAATGAACAGACCCGAAGTTATCATGAAATCAAAAGCCACTTTTACCAGCCTGATTCCAATCGAATTTGACTAGCAATTTGCCAAAAATGAACAAACCCAAAGTTATCATGAAATCAAAAGCCGCTTTTCACTTGCACGATTCCAATCGAATTAGACTAACTATTCGCCGAAACTGAACAACCCAAAGTTATCATGAAATCAAAAACCATATTTCATTGGCTCGATTCCAATCGAATTAGACTAACAATTTGCCAAAAACGAACAAACTCGAAGTTATCATGAAATCCAAAACCACGTTTCATTGGCTCGATTCCAATCGAATTGAACTAGCTTTTCACCAAAAATGAACAGACGCGAAGTTATCATGAAATCGAAAACCACGTTTCATTGGCTCGATACCAATCGGATTAGACTAGCTATTCGCTAAAAACAAACAAACTCGAAGTTATCAAGAAATCGAAAACCACATTTCATTGGCTCGATTCCAATCTAACTAGACTAGCAATTCGTCAAAAATGAACAAACCCGAAGTTATCATGAAATCGAAAGCCCCTTGTCACTAGCTCGATTCCAATCGAATTAGACTCACAAGTCACTAAAAGCGAGCAAACCCGAAGTTATTTGTTATCATGAAATCGAAAACCACATTTCATTGACTTGATTCCAATCGAATTAGACTAGCAATTCGGCAAAAATAAACAAACCCGAAGTTATCATGAAATCAAAAACGACTTTTCACTTGCTCGATTCCAATCGAATTAGACAAGCTATTCTCCAAAAACGAACAAACACAAAGTTATCATGAAATTAAAAATCACTTTTCATTTGTTCGTTTCCAATCGAATTAGACTAGCCATTCTCCAAAAACAAGCAGACCCGAAGTTATCATGAAATCAAAAACCACTTTTCATTTGTTCGATTCCAATTGAATTAGACTAGAAATTTTCCCAAGATGAACGAACCTGAAGTTATCAAGAAATCAAAAGCCACATTTCATTGCCTCGATTCCAATCCAATTAGACTAGCAATTCGCCAAAAATTAACAAACTCGAAGTTCTCATGAAATCAAAAGCCACTTTTCACTGGCTCGATTTGAATCGAATTGGGCTAGCAATTCGCGAAAACAAACGAACCCAAAGATATAAAGAAATCAAAAGCCACTTTTCATTTGCTCGATTCCAATCGAATTAGACTAGCAATTCGCCAAAATGGATAAACCCAAAGTTATCATGAAATCAAAACCCACTTTTCGTTCGCTATATTCCAATTGAAATAGACTAGCAATTCGCCAAAAATGAACAAACACGAAGTTATCATGAAATCGAAAACCACGTTTCATTGGCTCGATTCCAATCCAGTTGGACTAGCAATTCGCTAAAAAAGAACAAACCCGAAGTTATCATAAAATCCAAAACCACTTTCCTTAGGCTCAATTCCAATCGAATTAGACTAGCAATTCGCCAAAAACGAACAAATTTGAAGTTATCGTTAAATCAAAAGCCACTTTTCACTTGCGCGATTCCAATCGAATTAGACTAGCTATTCGCCAAAAACGAACAAACACGAAGTTATCATGAAACTAAAAACCACTTTTCATTGACTCGATTCCAATCGAATTAGACTAGCAAATCGCCAAAAATGAACAAACCTGGAGTTATCATGGAATCAAAAGCCACTTTTCACTTGCTCGATTCCAATCGAATTAGACTAGCTATTCGCCAAAAATGAACAATCCCTAAGTTATCATGGAATCGAAAACCACCTTTCATTGGCTCGATTGCAATCGAATTAGTCTAGCAATTCGCTAAAAAGGAACAAACCCAAATTTATCATGAAATCGAAATCCACTTTTCATTGGCTCGATTCCAATTGAATTAGACTAGCAATTCGTCAAAAATGAACTAACCCGAAGTTATCATGAAATCAAAAGCCACTTTTCACTAGCTCGATTTCAATCGAATTAGACTAGCAATTCGCTAAAAATGTTCAAACTCGAAGTTATTTGTTATAACGAAATCGAAAACCACATTTAATTGACTCGATTCCCATCTTATTAGACTAGCAATTCGCCAAAAACGAACAAACCCGAAGTTATCAAGAAATCAAAAGCTAGCTTTCACAACTCAATTCCAATCGAATTAGACTAGCAATTCTTCAAAAATGAACAAACACGAAGTTATCATGAAATCAAAAGCCACTTTTACGAGCTCGATTCCAATCGAATTTGACTAGCAATTTGCCAAAAATGAACAAACCCGAAGTTATCATGAAATCAAAAGCCACTTTTCACTGGCTCGATTCCAATCGAATTTGACTAGCAATTTGCCAAAAATGAACAAACCCGAAGTTATCATGAAATCAAAAGCCACTTTTCACTGGCTCGATTCCAATCGAATTAGACTAAATATTCGCCAAAATTGAACAACCCAAGGTAATTATGAAATGAAAAAACCACATTTCATTGGCTCGATTCCAATCGAATTAAACTAGCTATTCACCAAAAATGAACAGACGCGAATTTATCATGAAATCGAAAACCACGTTTCATTGGCTCGATACCAATCGGATTAGACTAGCTATTCTCTAAAAACAAACAAACCTGAAGTTATCAAGAAATAGAAAAGCACATTTCATTGGCTCGATTCCAATCGAATTAGATTAGCAATTCATCAAAAATGAACAAACCTAAAGTTATCACGAAATAAAAAGCCACTCTTCACTAGCTCGATTTCAATCGAATTAGACTCACAATTCGCTAAAAGCGAACAAACCCGAAGTTATTTGTTATCATGAAATTGAAAACCACATTTCGTTGACTTGATTTCAATCGAATTAGACTAGCAATTCGGCAAAAATAAACAAACCCGAAGTTATCATGAAATCAAAAACCACTTTTCACTTGCTCGATTCCAATCGAATTAGACAAGCTATTCGCCGAAAATGAACAAACACAGAGTTATCATGAAATAAAAACCACTTTTCATTCGTTCGTTTCCAATCGAATTAGACTAGCCATTTTCCAAAAATGAACAAACCTGAAGTTATCATGAAATCAAAAACCACTTTTCATTCGTTCGATTCCAGTTGAGTTAGACTAGAAATTTTCCAAAGATGAACGAACCTGAAGTTATCAAGAAATCAAAATCCACATTTCATTGCCTCGATTCCAATCCAATTAGACTAGCAATTTGCCAAAAATGAACAAACCCGAAGTTATCATGAAATCAAAAGCCACTTCTCATTGGCTCGATTCAAATCGAATTAGGCTAGCAATTCGCGAAAATGAACAAACCCAAAGATATCAACAAATCAAAAGCCACTTTTCATTTGCTCGATTCCAATCGAATTAGACTAGCAAGTCGCCAAAAACGAACAAACCTTAAATCATCAAGAAATCAAAAATCACTTTTCATTGGCCCGATTCTAATCGAATTGACTAGCAATTCGTAAAAACGGACAAACCCGAAGTTATCGAGAAATCAAAAGCCAGTTTTCATAGACTCGATTCCAATCAAATTAGACTAGCGATTCGCCAAAAATGAAAAAACCTGAAGTTATCATGAAATCAAAAATCACATTTCATTGGCTCGATTCCAATTGAATTAGACCAGCAATTCGCCAAAAATAAACATACCCGAAGTTATCATGAAATCGAAAACCACTTTTCATTGGCTCGATTCCAATCGAATTAGACAAGCAATTCGCTAAAAATGAACAAACACGAATTTATCACGAAATCGAAAACAACATTTCACTGGCCTGATTCCAATCGAATTAGACTAGCAATTCGCGAAAACGAACAAACCCAAAGCTATCAAGAAATCAAAAGCCAGTTTTTACAAACTCGATTCCAATCGAATTAGACTAGCAATCCGCCAAAAACGAACAAACCCGAAGTTATCATGAAATCAAAAACCACATTTCATTCGGTCGATTCCAATCGAATTAGACTAGCAATCCGCGAAAAATGAACAAACCTGAAGTCATCATGAAATAAAAAATCACTTTTCATTGGCTCGATTCCAATCGAATTAGACTAACAATTCGTGAAAACGAACAAACCCGAAGTTATCAAGAAATCAAAAGCCAGTTTTCATAGACTCGATTACAATCGAATTCGACTAGCAATTCGCCAAAAATAAACAAACCTGAAGTTATCATGGAATCGAAAACCACATTTCATTGGCTCGATTCCAATTGAATTAGACTAGAAATTCGCCAAAAATGAACATACCTGAAGTTATCATGAAATCGAAAATCACTTTTCATTGGCTCGATTCCAATCGAATTAGACTAGCAATTCGCTAAAAATGAACAAACCCAAATTTATCATGAAATCAAAAACCACTTTTCATTAGCTCGATTCCAATCGAATTAGACTAGCAATTCGTAAAAAATGAAAAAACCCGATGTTATCGTGAAATCAAAAGCCACTTTTCACTAGCTCGATTCCAATCGAATTAGACTAGCAATTCGCCAAAAACGAACAAACCTGAAGTTATCATGGAATCAAAAACCACATTTCATTGGCTCGATTCCAATTGAATTAGACTAGTAATTCGCCAAAAACGAACATACCTGAAGTTATCATGAAATCGAAAATCACTTTTCATTGGCTCGATTCCAATCGAATTAGATAGCAATTCGCTAAAAATGAACAAACCCAAATTTATCATGAAATCGAAAACCACTTTTCATTGGCTCGATTCCAATCGAATTAGACTAGCAATTTTCCAAAGACGACCAAACCTGAAGTTATAAAGAAATAAGAAGCCACATTTCATTGGCTCAATTCGAATCGAATTAGACTACCAATTCGCAAAAATGAACAAACCCGAAGTTGTCAGGAAATCAAAAGCCACTTGTCATTGGCTCGATTCGAATCAAATTAGACTACCAATTCGCAAAAACGAACAAACTCGAAGTTATCAAGAAATAAAAAGCCACTTTTCATTTGCTTGATTCCAATCGAATTAGAGTAGCAATTCGCTAAAACGGATGAACCCGAAGTTATCATGAAATCAAAACCCACTTTTCATTCGCTCCATTCCAATCGAATTAGACTAGCAATTCGCAAAAAGTGAATAAACACGAAGTTATCAGGAAATCGAAAACCACGTTTCATTGGCTCGATTCCAATCAAATTAGACAAGCAATTTGCTAAAAACGAGCAATCCCGATGTTATCATGAAATCGAAAACCACATTTCATTGGCTCGATTCCAATCGAATTAGACTAACAATTTGCTAAAAACGAACCCACCCAAAGTTATCATGAAATCAGTAGGCGCTTTTCACTGGCTCGATTCCAATCGAATTAGACTAGTAATTCGCCAAAAACGAACAAACCCGAAGTAATATGTTATCATGAAATCGAAAATCGCATTTCATTGACTCGATTCCAATCGAATTAGCCTAGCAATTCGCCAAAAATAAACAAACACGAAGTTGTCATGAAATCCAAAAATCACATTTCATTGGCTCAATTCCAATCGAATTAGACTAGCAATACGCCAAAAACGAACAAACCCAAAGTTATCATAAAATCCAAAACCACTTTTCATTGACTCGATTCCAATCGAATTAGACTAGCAAATCGCCAAAAAACGAACAAACCTGAAGTTATCATGGAATCAAAAGCCACTTTTCACTTGCTCGATTCTAATCGAATTAAACTAGCTATTCGCCAAAAATGAACAAGCCCGAAGTTATCATGAAATCAAAAACCACATTTCGTTGGCTCGATTCTAATCTAATTAGACTAGCGATTCACCAAAAACAAACGAATCCGAAGTTATCATGAAATCCAAAACCACTTTTCATTGGCTCGATTCCAATCGAATTAGCCTAGCCATTTGTCAAAAAAGAACAAACCCGAAGTTAACAGGAAATCAAAAACCACATTTCATTGGCTTGATTCCAATTGAATTAGACTAACAATTCGCCAAAAATGAACAATCCCGAAGTTATCATGAAATCCAAAACCATTTCATTGGCTCGATTCAAATCGAATTAGACTAGGTATTCGCCAAAAA